>NW_027451274.1:0-16627 GCF_964194025.1 Convolutriloba macropyga | reverse complement strand
GTAATCTTCTCTCTGTCCACGCCTCTTGGGTAGGAGCCTTGCACTGCTTCCTGCTGTGTGCTTGAGTTGCCCTCTTTCGCTGATACATGTCGGGCTCGTCGTTGCCTCACAGGCCTCGACCCATGCACAGACAGCTGCACCCTGACATGAGCAATTTCTGCCTGTGCTGCCGCTATCTTGCGCCGCCACATTGCTTGCCACTCATTGCGTCCCTCTGCCGTCCACGTGTTGCTCTGGTGATCTGTCTCTTTCCCTTGCACGTCCTTCACGCCCTGCTGCATTGCCGAAATGATGGGCTGAGGCCTGGCCCTTGGATGCTGTCTGACCAGGATCTTGATAGGCTTCCTTGTCTCCACTGAGGTGGAGTCTGCAGCTTGGGCGGCGGGCATCAGCGCTGCCGCCTCGGGCACGTTTCTATACTCTGCAGTCGTGGAGGTCCTCGGGAACGAGATGAGGCAAGAGTGCTTCTCTCCAGATAGTTTGCACCGAAGGCGGTCCGTCAAGATGTGCAAAATTTCAGTCTTCATCCTCGGCTTTGCCGCGATGTGTGTTGTCTCCAAGTTCACGTGATGACGAGCCAGCCAGTGGCACTCGGGATGACTCTTCGGTTGTGCCATTCGATGGAGGCGCTTTTGTTAGGTATAGTACATGTCATTTTGTTCTGGCAGCTGAGATCCTCGGTTTAGTTGAGAGATTCATGACACAGTGAGAGCCCATGGCATGACGGGATATCAGTCCCTTCCACAGCCGGGTCGCTTAAATGCGAAACCTCAGATCCTAGATATTCCTCTATGATCCCAGAATGATTCCGGGCTTGTGAAACAGTGGCCTGTGGAACTGCACTATGTAGTTCAAGCCAAATTTAAGTGTGACGGCCGGTGGGTGAGTAAAAAATGCGCCTCCAAAATCATCCATGCACTGCAAACACTGTGGGTGTATCATTGTGCTGCCCATTATCACGAGGAGGAGGAGGGAGGAGGAGGAGGAGGAGGAAGAAGAAGATGATGACAATTGCGGCATTCCAATGTGTGTTTGGCGCCTATCGATATATAGTAATTAGCATATGAAGGTGCTAAAATAAGCGTTAGTTAGTTAGCACTGATATTTCAGGATCAGGGTGCCGTACTGAAAGCAGGGTAGCCCTGTCGTGGGGTTAGGCTCTGCAGTCCAGGCTTGACGGCGTGCGCTTTCCGGGCTGACGTCCGTGCGCGACGTAACGCGGGGTTGTGATCGGCCGACGGTTCAAGAATTCCATGAGCCTATATCGCCAGATATCTATATGCTCGACATATAACGCTGGGCACTCAGCGTTTTGTGTGCAGTCTTGGTCGAGGCAGCGTAACGATACTCGTGAATTGAAGCTCGCCGAGCGCTCATCACAAGATTTGTGCAATATATATGTTCTGCTGTCTGCAACATCATACTTTTTTCATAAGATCATCAAGCGTATCTCCTACACAACTGACAACAGCAGACTGCAGGCCGAGTTCGCTCGCAAGCGTGCAGCGATATTAGGTAGGAGAGATATACATTCTTGGCACTGGATATCCCCAGCAGCTTCCCTGTCCCAAGCAAGGCCATACGAGCCTCGTTCTCAAAACGAGCTGCCCACCGACGCAACCCACCGGCATGTGTCCGCCGAGCCGTGGCCGGGCGTGGCCGATCACATCAGCAATCTCCTCGTGCCAAGCCACACCCGGTATAATACGGTCAATGCAGATATAAAGGATTTTCATAAATAGTAACATCCGATAGAGCTTGCATCTACTAGCTGGAAATGTCCGTCAAAGGAAAGAATACCTTAACCGAAATTACTGTTGGGTAAATGTCATACAGCTGCGTAAAAAAGTGATCTGACGGTTTGAACTAGCAGATGCACATACCGGGATCGATCGGACGGTGAATTGCCGAAGGCAGGTTGTTCAGTTGATAATTTAACTGTATATATATGACCGGAGTGACATGTAGTATGTACGTACCCTACGTCCCTACCTACTCCTCACGCGAATGTAAAACAACTTGGCGCAGCCAGCACAGCTGCAGAAGCGGACTGCATGCAATGCGAGTGAGACCTTAACTGTTCGCAGGCATTTGCGCGAGGCATAGCCGTGGAAGATTCTCCCTCAGGTGCCTCTTGCCAGGCCTTTATGTCGTCTACAGAAGGTATGAAATCACGCAGGGGCGCGACCGATGCAGGGATATTGCGCGGATTTTCTATCGTTTCTTGACGCTCTGGTTTCGTCACTGGCATGCATAACCGTCTCACGTTCGCAACGGACGGGTCGGGCGACGGTTGGTCATCCGGCCGGGCTTCCCCGAGTTGCTGTATGCAAGGCGACGACAAATTGAGTCTTCCGCGCCCACGTGGGTTTTAGCAAATGAAACTATCGATGGAGGTCCGATGGTGACGGCGCAACCTGGCAGACGCTGGCTTGTCGCGAGGAGGGTGGGAGGGCCGTTGGGTGCCGGAGGGGAGAGGATGCAAGCAGGAAGAGGACTGGGCTGAGAATTGCCGGGAAAGGGAAAGGGAAAGGGAAAAGCGACGAGGACTGGAGGGAGGGGACCGAGGAAGAGAGCACAGGGATGGGACAGGGAATACATGCACAGGTGGGCCGGAACATGCAAGGCCACATGCAAGGGCGGAGGATGGGAACGAGACATCACAGAAGCAGAAAGTGGTGGGGACAAATCCCAATGTCCTCTGCCGAGGGCCGAGCTCGTGGTAAGACGACTCTCATTGCTGATCAAAGCTACCGCCATGCTTGGTGCCACAATGTGTAGGTGAAAAGCTATTCTCCAGCGATGGAGAGTGGAATCTGATTCCCCGGACAGACATTGCCAGGCAGCCCACCCCTCGCCAGGAGAAGCTCCCCTCATCAAGCAGCATCGTGTCTAGTGGCACACTCTCCGACCCTGACCAGGAGCGAGCGTGGGTCAGGGGCTTCGCCCAGCGGGCTGCAGAGCCGGACATAAAGCACATCCGGGCCAAGGGCCCACACACGGTGAGCCCGCCGTCACTACGATGCCTGCTCGTGCTAAGGCTCAGCATCATGAAGGACGGCAATGACAAACACCTTCTTAGGATGCTAATGGGAATATCAGTTCTTGTGATGGAGGGGCGTCAGACGCTGTAAATTGCTCTGCATCAGGCTGCGGATAGAGGCAGTGCTCGGAATTTTATTCTCTGTTCCCCGTTGGACACACAGCTCGCCCTTCCCCACTAGCGTGTCCCTTTGCCAGCTGCCCCCCCCCCCCCCCCCCCCCTCCCGTGAGCTCTTACCCCCACTCTACCTTCGACCTCCGCACCTGCCTTTGTCTGCTTTCTTCTCTCACCTACGCTGCCCCTTGCCCGTCCGATTTGTCATCACCTTTAAATGAGGCAGAGATGACCCGCTAGCTTTCTGTATCGTTTCATGCTATCTGAGGCCACTGTCTGTGCTCACTCTCAGTACGAGAAGCAGGCATTCCAAGACGGCCAGCACTTCTATGAAAAGGAGCGCCCACCTGCACACAGACTGAGCTCAACCGATCCGGGTACACCCTTGCTGCTGCCCACAGTCATATCCACCCCATCCCTTGGCAGTCAGCAGCTTTCGTGCCGGCCCAGGCCCAGGCCCAGAAAGCCATCTTGACCCCGGCCCCTCGCCACACACAGATAACACCCTCGGCTCGATTAATCTTCATGTGTTGCTTTATCATTAGATGTACTGCCGGCCCATTTCTCCATGCGCTTCCCCTCCACAATTTCCCTCCTGGACCCCAAAAGATGTAACCCCCGGGGAACTCGTGCAAGCCCCATTCTGAGTCGATTTCCTCCATCTCTACCTGTGGTTGCCTTGCCTCATTGCCTGCCCACGCCTGTCGTGGTACATCTTCTCCCCTCTTGGTAGTACGTGACTTCTGTGTTCAACATATTTCTATACTCTGACCCCACGCCTTGTGGTGCCCTTCAGGCCGTAGCAGTCCAACAAGGCATCGCAGCATGTCAGACTCCCGACACAGCTCCCGTTCCCCCTCTCGGGGCCACAGCCCAGAGCAGTCTCGGTACGGGCAGAGCATGTACCCTGAAAACCAGCGGGAGCCCAGCCAGAAGCGACCAGAGCTATCATGCTGAGGATGACGAACAAGAGTTTGAGGCCTCGCAGAGGGCTGCATCGCCTCGCCGTGCCCCAGCTTCACCGCGCCGCCGACCCTCAGTGCCCCCTCTTCGCCGCTCTGTGTCTCCAGGCCGCCGCTCCCCAAGCCGCTCTCCACGCCGCCGGCCTTCTTCCCGCCCAAACACTGGTAAGCCCACCATGCCGTGTGCTCTAGCGAAGTACGACACACCCCTTCTCGGACAGCGCCCTCGCAAGTTGCGGCTCTCTCTCCGGGCAGTCAAGGTCATCTGTGCGAACACTGTCTGCCCTCGGGAAAGCGGCACCCCGCGGTGACCTGCCATTGATCGAGTGGACCGGCCCCTCTGCCCTCGATGCTTTCCTTCTTCCCCATTGTCTAGTGGGCAAATGGACGGGTGGAGAACGGGTGAAATATCGGGCACACAAACCAGGTACTGGTCTCACCGTGCCTCTAGCTATGTGGGCAAACATCACGAGGTTCTCAATCATGACAGTTGGTCATACCAGTGGGATTCTGCAATGCCGTCACTGCCTGAGAAATTTGCCTGTAGACTTACCTGTGTACGTACGGGACAGATGGTCAGTCCGACGTGACATCTAGGCTGAGCAAAGTCACCACTTGCCTCAACTGACCCAATCTAAGTCTCTGCGATGGGGTTGATCACAGGGCGTAGCAGCCGTAGCCGTCACCGGCACTCATCGCCCCGCAGCCAAAGCCCCTCCTACGACAGCAAGATGTCCACCGAGCGATACAGCCAAGAGGACAGGGACGTCTCCATGTGGGGCCGAGAGGCGTCTGAACAGTGAGCCTTGCCCTCTTTTCCTGTGTGCCACCCGTGTCTGCCCATGGGATGGCATTGATATGTGTGATGCATGTCACTCCCTTTGCATCATTTATGTCTCTCGGTCCTTCATGCTATCCATGTTGAGCTATGTCCACGAAGCCGTCCCTCTGATCGCCTGTCAGTCTTCTGTACCACTGGGACGGCGATCTGTCAGCCAATGCCCCTACCACACCGCTGTGCGCCTATAAACCCAGCACCTGTCTGCCCCCGTGCTCGACTCATGTCCGCCCTCTGCAGTGACACCATGAGCATGAGCAGCGGCCTCAGCCCTAGGGAGACCCACCCCAGGGAACGCGAATTCAACATCTTCCATGCGCAAGACTCCCTGGCCTGGGCCGGAGAGAAGTACTCCAGGGCACAGGTCAGTCTGTAAGCCCGGGGGCATCTAGGCTGCTTACCTGACGACAGAAGGGGCATCAAGGCATCAGTGGTCCCAGTACCCCTGGTTGCTGTCACCAGACACCCCCAAGCCCATTTCTGCCAATTCCCTGTCCTCCAGTTTTTGCCGATTGCTCTGTCTCCGTTGGCGCCTGCATCAATGCTTCTGGAATCATCTCAATCTGTTGCACCCCCATCGGCGCCGGCAATTAGTTCCACCCCTGTCTCAGCCTGGGTCCCCTCAAACTCCTCCTCGTCCTTGTGTCAGGTGCCCTTCTACCTCCCTCCCTCCCTCCAGATTCTGCGGCACCTAATCAGAGGCATCCTTCTTGCCGGTAGAGCAGTTCTGACGCATCCGGACTCCCTTGCAACGTGCTGCAGGTCATGAGACGCGAGGGGACGGCCCCACCTGCCTATGGCGTGGTGGAGGACATGCCGACGCGGATGGCGTATGAGCAGCTCAACGTCTTGGCGGGCATGGCCGGCAAAGTCCAGAGTGTTATTGAGCACAACCGGCGCATCTTCGGGCGGAGGGTGCTTGCTGCGGACAGGGCAGAGCTATCAAGGGCTTTCAAGGTCTGTTCCTACTCGTCCACGTTCGTTTTGCCATGCCCCCCCCCCCCCCCCCCCCCCGGAAAAATCGGCCGGCGGTGACTGATGTTCAACCTTGCGGCTGTTCACCTTGATTGCAGGCCTGGCGGGCTGCACGTTACGGCACCGTCCGCACACAGCAGCTGATCCAGCGGGCAGCTGCCAGGATTGCTCGCGGATGCCTGGCCCGGGCCTTCCTTGCCTGGAAGGACAAGTTCAACCTGGTGGACAAGTACCTGCAGATGAAGCGCAAGGCGCTCGCGGTGAACCGCCGCGGCCGCATGCGGCGTGCCTTCCTGGCATGGCGGGAGCTGACCCAAGAGCGCTGGTGGAAGGATCAGATGACCATGAGGGATAACGATGTTGACCGCCTCAGCCGTCTGGTGTGGCCCAATTTACTGACCACTCCTCGGTCGTGTCAGAACATCAGTGTGTGGGCGGCCATACAGCATGTGCCTTCGCCCCTCCCCTCAATTTTCGTATGTCTCTGTGCCTTCGTTCTCTCCCTCCCTGCCCCTTCCAGAACTCTGCCTTGTAAATCCCTTCCCCGTCTCTCTCGCCTCGGTCTATCCCCACACCATCACTTCACCTCCGCAACTCCGCTGGTCAGAGGCGACACCACATTGACACACCATCCCAGTGCAACTCTGCCAAGTTCCCTTGCAGCTTGGCCTGACGATATAAGATGCTTCTGCACAAGTGCCTTCTCACTAGATGCCCGAGCCGTGTTAACCCAAACTCCTGATCACCCAAACCAACCACAGTGCCGCAAGTATGAGAACCGCCCCGTGACCATCCTCGGCAATCGCCGCATGCGGGCATGCATGCGGGAGTGGTACAACGCAGCCTGGGGCCGTATCCGGCACCGGATGCTCGTGGCCAAGGCGGCATCCAGGATGTTGAACCGCCGGCTGGCTCAAGCCTGGGAAACCTGGTGAGCGCAACTGCAGATGCTCTGTCTCCCTCCTCTCAATGAATGGATGGACACGGGGGCAGGGGTGGAGGGGCGCAGGCAAGGGAGGGACTGGATAGAGAACAGGGAATATTAGAAATGGGAAGGGACCGGGTGGAGCAGAGTACGCGGGGACAACGTTGCCGCTGCAGCTTTCTGGCGGCCAACAAAATTTGGCGCCGACGTTATTGTCTCCTAATTGCACCGTCCCATGGTGTGACACCACTACAGGCATGGCCACTGGTCAGACAAGAAGAGGATGGATCAACACCTGGCGCGGACCATTGGGCGTCTGATGAACAACAAGAAAGCGCGAGTCTGGAACAAGTGGGTCGATGCGATTGGTACGTATTGCTACCTTCCCTGTGTACACGGCGCCTGACCTACACTGCAGCATATCCAAGCACAGCCCCTCTCGCCTCGGCCCTCTGCGCCCCTCATCCGGCGGCGATGACAACGCATAAGGCAGGGCCAGCCTGGCTGAGGTGTCAGGGTGGCCTCCTACAGGCACCAAGGAGCGCAAGAGGCTGCGGCTGGAGAAAGGCATGCGCTTTTGGCGCAACTGCTCCATTGGCAAGGCATGGAACTCGTGGTGGGAGTACATCACAGAGCGGCGCAAGGTCAAGCGTGTCGTCCGGCACTGGGCAAACAAGCATCTTTCAAAGGTAGGCACTGTCTGCCCTCAGGCCTGGCCGGAATGGGCGATAGAGGGCCGAGGATTTCTGGCAGAGGGGCGAGCGGGCGCTGGGCAGATTAGGACATGGGACAGAGGAGGGAGGCACAGTTCGCTGGCTGCAGCATAGCAATTTCAGCCAGATGGAGGAGGAGACGCAAAGGCAGGGGTGGCGGAATACGTGGAAAGAGATATAATAAACAGCAATGGGGCTGGTAAAGGGATTGGCCCTGGCTGACGCCAAAACATGAACGTGATCCCCGGCGCAGCCAACCGCCACTGAACAGTATACCATACCGGAAGCACAGTGCGGGAGGAGAGACAGGAGGCGGGCAGTGGGTGTGGGCGTGAGGCTCGCCGGCTTTGATCCAACATGTTCTTCCCAGCTTGCCCTACTCGTTAGTCAGAGCAGGGGAGGGGAGTTGGCACTTTCCTCTACCGTAGTCTAGCCTTGGTGGAAGCAGACAGCTGGGTACTGAATCACCACGTGCTCGGTTGCTGCTATCAGGCCTTCCTGCGATGGGTCGAGTACGTCGACAACATCCACAACTACCGTCTCATCCTGAAACGTGCCATCAACAAGATGCGCTTCAAGGCGGTCACCCTCGCATGGGAGGCCTGGCTTGGGGCCATTGAGGAACGCAAGCTGAACGAGGCGTACGGTCGCCGGGATGCACTGGAAGAGGAGGTCAGAAAGCCATTTTCTCAGCGCTCCCACGTGTCATCGGTTGCAGTCCGGGCCCTTCACTCTTGCCCTTGGTCTCTGTCGTTTTTTCCTCTTCCCGGTCACTCCACAATCTCTTACGTGCTTTTGCCAGTAGCTTTCCAGCCTGACCTTCACTTGCATTTCGGGGCGAGAAGGGCTGGCGGTTGATGGGCGGCGCCACCAAACCATGTGTGGAGGAAGTGTATCCAGGCTGACATTGCAAACCTGCTGTGCGTGTGGTCCAGGTGCAGCGACTGAGGGCAGAAAATGAACGGCTGAGGCGCGACAACGAGCGGTTCGTGCGTCTCATCGACAGTGGGGAATGGGGCCGTGGCCGTGTAGCAGAGCTTGTCCAGGTGAAAGCAAGAACGCCGATGCTCTGGGCGGCCGCACCTGGTCATGCTGGGGGCTGGAGTCGGTGTGGGGACGGGGATGGGCGCCACAGGCAGGGATGTGCGTGTGTCTGACCAGAGTCTGACACTTGGGGTCTTGGGTATTGCTTGCCGCTATGGCGTACAGGCTGGCGAGGTGATGAAGGGCGAGCGGGACGCCCTCATGAAGCTGATTGGAAGCCTGCGGAGAGAGTACGAGGCGGTGATGGACGCTAAGGCTGCTCAAGAGGCCGAGCTCAAAGACCTCAAGTACCGCATTACCAACGTGGGCGGGGCTGGTCGCAACAGGCTGCTTGTCAAGGGCGGCTCTTCCTTCAACGGACTCGTCCGACAAATGAAGGCAGAGATGGTTGAGGCTAGCCGGTCCACAGGCATGCCAGTGGACCCCAACCGGGTGTATGAGGTCAACAAGATGAGCATGGACCAGGTCCAGGTGTTCCCAGACGGTGAGTTGAGCGTGCAGGGGGTTGACTCTGTCGCAGCACGTAGTGGCCGCTTTGCTAAGCCAATTCCAGTCGCCGGCAGCACCTCACGCCCAACCTCTCCGGTCAAGAAGGCGAATATCCCACCCGTTTTTCAAGGAAAATACTCACAGTCAACATTGCAGAGCCAGTATACCCAAGGTAAACCGCTAATCTGCTATCGCTCGTAGCACCCACTCACACGCTTGCCTTCCTGCCGTTTTCTCCCTTCTGCACCCTGCGTCTGCGTCTCTTCGCCTGCACTCCTCTCCCATGGCCAGTTTTTGAGCCACACGGATGCCATCCATCACACAGGGACTTCACCTCTGGGCATGGACCCGACAAGAGGCAGCCCCGACCGCGGCACCCGCACAGGACGGCAGCAGGTCATGGAAACTCTTGACAGCCGCATGGCCCATGCAGCCCGCAGTCCAGGAATGGAGTCCACCCGATGATTAGTCCCCAGCCGGGCACCTGCACCTCTGCAGGCCAAGCCGCCCCCCCCCCCCCCCCCCCCCCCTTTGGGCCGACACGCTAGAGAGAGCTCCATTGAGTTTTCCTGGGGTATCCGGCCGTGGCTTTGCCAGGTTCCTTTGGCAATTGCTTGGAGATGTGGCACGAGTCTTCTTCGAAGGTTGCATCCGCTGCCTGCCGTATGCGTGGCTTGCGATTCCCCCGCGGTCTCCGTTGCCTTCCCAATACAGTCTCCTCCGGAGTGGGTGTGTGCTCCTTACTTCTGCCGCATGCCTTCGCCGCGGCGGCTGTCATGGTGGCCGTTATTATTGATTGTGATTATTTATGGTATACTATCTATAATTGTTGTAATGCTGATTTCATACACACAACACTGCGGTGATGGGTCATGACAGATATGGCTTTAGATGCCAACGGTTGCCCGCAAGAGTCCACAGCCGGCTGGTCAGCATCAGCACGGATGAGGATCTGCCTTGCGCATGACTTAGCATGCGCTTCAGGTTTACGTCAGTTCGGCCTCTTCCGGCAGCCGCTACACACAGTGCTATAGGTAGAGGACGTTGTCGAGACCTACAAGACCTACCCACTGTGCTTCTGAGAGCCGGTGCCTCTGCGGAGCCTGTGGAACCCCATGTGTTGTGCCATGGTGATGCTGGTGAATTTGGCATTACCCAGCCTATCAGATGATCGGCCTTTAGACTCATCCAAGCCGCCAAGCTGCAAAGGCATGACGCGATTCTTTGGGAGGGGTGAAAGGGCACTTGGGTGGGAGGCACCAGAGACAGGTGGCCTCCCACTTTGAGGACATTCTAGAGGGGACGCTGAATGGGGGACACAGAGGGGGACACTGAATAGTTTTCCGCGCCCAGCAGCCCGATGGTATCGGATTTGAGAAGACCGGGACAACACCAGACTCAGTGGCGCCGGCCCCGCCAGCGATTCTATACTTGGCCATGCGCTTCCCCAGCTTCTCCAGCTGGGGACACTGCGGAACCGTGAGCCGCTGGGCGTCCACAGGGCACGTAGCCATGCAAAACTCATCCCATGCTCTTGCGTGGAGTGGCCGCGTTCTTGGTTGTATCAAGCTATCCCCCAAACAGGCACAGCACGCAGGGCGCGGCTTCCATACGTGAGCTGCAACGGTAGAATGGATGCATCATGTGTACCGGCCAGGAGCAAATGCTCCAAGCGTGGCATCTGGCAGCTCTTGGCTGGTTCTGGCTGCGTAACGTTGGGGCAGGATCACGACACAGGGCCATTTTCATACCTGGCCTGGGAATCTCCGAGCGTAGCTCCGAGCAGAGGATCTGCAGCTCGTGGGGAAACATACCAAGGCCAGAGCTCCCGCGGTTGCTGACACATGCACCCCCCCCCCCCCCCCCTTTTGTTCCCGAGCAGAGCCCGAGATGGGACTGGATTGGATTGTGCGTTCAACAGTGGGACATTGGTGGGCTACTGAGAGAGATTGCGACCTGTATGAGTTGATCAGCGAATGAAACTGTTTACCCTCGATGTACACGAAAAATGTGGCCATATGGCACTTCACGGGGATACATGTCAGTCAATGCAACTCCGCGTGAAGGTTCTCTCGTCGTCACTCTCCTCAAAGCGGCCGTCCTCCCTGTCCCAGCAGTAGCAGTTGCCACTGTCCACATTGCTGACGACGACGTCGTCTACGTCACATCTGTCGAGGCATTCGTGCAGACCTTCGTACTTGACGTACCATTTCCCTCCATTCACTGGCTTGTAGGCATAGCCCTCGTGGGCTTCAAGGGTGCAGAGGTCATCCCAGCTGTTGGATGGGGTGTAGTCCTGGGAGCCGGAGCACTCCGGGTCCCCAATGTAGGAGACGTCTGACCCGTCCGTTTCTTCCCATCTCCCGTCTCCCTTGTACCTGATGCCACGAAAGCACGCATCCTCAGGTCTTACGTGATTCTGGAGCGGCTTGTGGCGCTGTAGGCCCGTCTATGCCTGTCTAGTGCTGTGATAGCTGTGGCAGAGTGGAGGTGGGGGAGTGCAGGCCGAGGGTCTCACCAGCAGTAGCATTTGCCTGAATCGCTGTTGACGACGTATATGGTATCCCACGCATTGCACTTGTCGAAGCACTCCTCCTGGCTGTCGTATTTCTTATAGAAAGAAGATCCGCCGGAGGGCTTGTACGAGTAGTCTTCATACATCATGTAGCAGCCCGACGGCTCTGGGTCACCACTTGGAGGATCCGGTGGTGTTGGTGGAGAGCCCTCTGAGACATAGCGATCCCTGGGCATGCACGGGGGCCGGACAAGACACAGGCTTGAAACTCTGCTGCCAGGCCGGGGGATGTCTTTAGGCAAGCCAGCCAGACAAGGCATGCAGCGCCAGGTGACATGGATCCGTCATTATGCCGGATCTGCACAAGGCGGCCGTACCTAATGTGGCCGATGAAATGCTCATCCCAGTCATCGTCATACTCAGAGTCACACTCTTTGAACAGTTCGCAGTCCTCGGCGTCGTCATCAAGCATAAAGGTGGTGCACTTGGAGTTGTCCTCGCAAAGGCGTGCGCACTCTTCCATGGGTCGCAGTTCCTTCCATTCTCGCAGTACTCAATGTCGCGTTTGGCAAGCGCCGATGCAGTGCACTCCCAGTAGCCGAAGGATCCGAACCAGGACGATGTCGATGAAGGGCAGTTCTCCAGGCAAACATGCACAGAGCAATCGTCGCACCCGTCGTTCCAGATGATGTCACATCCATCATAGAGCTGGCAGGTGTCATCGTCGGTGACGTAGGCGTCACACGATGAGTCCTTGTCACATTCCTTGGCACACTGTTCTTCACAGTCCTTCCATCGTCATTGCAGTCGAACCGGTCTAGACGGGTGCCTGAGTGGCAGACCTCGCCCACCCCAACCGGAAAACTTCTTGTTCTTTGATCTGGTCCATGGCATACATGCAACGCAATCCTGGTCAGTGACCTTGCACCGACATCTCTTTTTCACGAGGGAAATGCAAGGCTCTCAGCGTCCAAAAGTATCGCTTTGAACCGTATCGTTGATATCGCTGCTTGAGAGGCCAACCTTACCCGCTCCCACCATCGCCACACTCCACAATGTATGTGGTGTCTGTGGAAAGGTCGTTGTCGCTGTTCGTCAGCTCGCCATCCTCTTTGTCCCAGCTGTGCGCAAGGCAGAAACGTGTGGGGGTGTTATGCCGTCAATGGGGCCGATCAAGGAATTTGCAGATTGAGTCCCAGAATGGACAGGGAGAGAGAAAAGCAGCAAAAGAACTGGCCTGGGACGTCGGGACGAGCATGGTGAGGAGAAGGAGGAGAGGACGGGGGGGGGGGGGGGGTGAGGGAGGTGGAATAACATGTAAATTGGAAAGGAGGTATCAACTATCGAGGGGAGACGGGAAGGGAAGGCCAGTCCCGCCTTCCCTCCGGGCGGGGCACGTGCAGGGGGAAGACACGAGGGGGGGCGGACGGCGAACGGAAGGGAGATGAGGAATATCGGGGGAAAAGGACAGAAGGGCATGGGGGTGGGACCGTGGTAGCGGGGCGAGTGGTGTCAAGATGGAGTGGCGTCAGGAACCGAAGCTCAGTATCAAGAACTTACCAGTAGCAGCTTTCATCCTCTCCATCAATAGCAAAATTTTTCCCAGACTCGATGCACCGATTAAAGCACTTGTGAAGCATGTTGTGCTTGTCAAACCAGTCACCATTGCCAACGGATTTGTACTGGTACCCTGGGTACTGGGTCACCAAGCAGCCTTCGT
The DNA here is from genome assembly GCF_964194025.1 of Convolutriloba macropyga. Classification (NCBI taxonomy): domain Eukaryota; kingdom Metazoa; phylum Xenacoelomorpha; order Acoela; family Convolutidae; genus Convolutriloba; species Convolutriloba macropyga. The sequence continues at coordinate 3,289 of NW_027451274.1, read as the reverse complement.
CGTAGTCGACCAAAGGGGCATCCCACGGCTCGCCAGAGCAGGAAGGGTCTCCGACGAAGGACATGCGCTTGTCGTTGTTCACCCACTCGCCGCTGCCCTTTTTCCAGCACTGGCATCGACCCTCCTTGTCCAGCACGACGATGTCACCGGAGCCGCATTCGGTTAGGCACAAGTGCAGGTCGTCGTATCTCCGGTAAAACTTCGAGCCCTGCTTGGCCTTATAAAGCCAGCCTCTGTACATCAAGTAGCACCCGTCATCCTCCGGTTCGTATGTAGGGGGCGAACCCACGTCCTCACACCATTCCCGCCGCAGTCCCTCGTGCACGCGTTGTAGTTCTTATTGCAGTATGTCCCACCCTGGGGCCCTCCGTAGCAGTTGTTGAAGCTGCAGAAGTAGTCGGACGAGGGTGGCGGGGAGGCTGTGCACCAGTTTCCATCGCAGTGGTTCGGCAGTTGTTTCTTGCCTTTGTTGCAGTACTGTCCGCCCTGCGGCGTCCCGTCGCAGCTGCTCTTAAACGAGCAGGTACGCCTGGCTAGAGCATGTGCAGGTCCAACATTCAAGACGGCAATATAGAGGATCAGCAGCGAGAAGCAAACCGCTGGCCCGGTCGAACCGGACGACAACATGCTGAACCGAGGAGCCTGACGATGGAAACCGAGGTTTCGGGTTGAAGAAACCCTTGCCCGAAAAGTTCCGGCCGGCCCGGCAAAACCCTGTATATCAGTTGCGGATTATGGTGAAGGGTCCTCGATATATGATGCCGTTCAATCCCTGGCGCTAGCTACGTCCGATAAATTGGCGCTGCTTCAACCGGGTTGGTGTTGATCAACCAGCCCCGCGATCGCCGACTAAAACGTTGTTGCAGGTAGCATGTAGCGTGCCAGCGACCAGCGTACGTAGTGCCAGCTAGCTTCCCGATCTTCACCCCCGTCCCGTCATGTTTCAGCTGGGAATAAACCCAACGCCGGGTTTACTCGTACCCAAAACCCAACTAATAAGTGAAAGGTTGATTACATCCGTGGGCTTATTAGCCCAAAACCCAACTAAGTGCACCCCACACCGGCCCCATATGTGTCGAGCTCTGCTATTATCTGTCCTTACATGATAGTAGGTCTACCATTTACCAATGGGCTACACAAATTCGATGATGCAGACTCCCAACCCAGACAACTGGCAAACAGCCTGCCAACGGCCCGGCCATCGACACTTAACTGTGCTTGATCACCTCAAGCTACAAAGCAAGGTGGGAGTCTTAAGCTGCTGTAGCATTGAAACGTCGATTGCAGCAAAATTTCCCCAGTGGAATCTGCTCAACAGATGAACTTTGAAACCAAGAGCGCAGAGAGGCTCGAGGTAGCGAGAGATCAGGGGTTCGGGTTTGTCTACACGAGCGCTTCCCTGCCTAGTCCCTCACGGAGGGCTGTCCTGGCAGGTCATGGCGGCACAGGCGCGGTCGGGGCACCAGCACCACTGCTCCGGGTTGGCTGCCAGGGCCTGCTTCAACCACTGCTCCTCTATGGGCTTCTGCCTACCTTGGAAGTGCAGGCTGCCGGCACGCACCAGCCCAACATCGCGCCGCTTCCAGTAGGGCCGGCCACCATGCCACAGGGTGAGTTTCAGCCCACGCGGCTCCGGGCCCCACATCAAGCCGCCAAATGCCTCAAACATGTCTTTCTGGGGGTCGTGTGCCAGGTGGTTGTCCCACACGATGGCATCGCCCTCAAAATTGCTGCAGGAAGCCAAAGCTGCCAACTTTCTCTGGAGCTCTGAACTTTGGAAGGCGCTTGACGCGGTCCAGGAACGGTGCGTAGTTGTCGTGGCAGGTGCCATTGGGTGCGTTACCCAAACCCCAGCACTCCCACGGCTTGGGCAACGTCTTGTATACATAGTAAATGAATGCCTAGGGGTGCAAACAGCATTTGGCATGTGTGAATGGGAGCATGCGTGGATGTGATCCTGTGCCTCTGTAGATGTTCTTCCTCTAGACAAGCAGCTCAGCGTGTGCGGGAGATGCAAGGGAGACAGACCGGGCAGTTCAGGGAGAGCACCTGCATGTCTTGCACGACTCCGTCATGGCCCTTCCAGACACCGTCGATGAACAAGCTCTCGAAGAAGCTCACAAAGTCCTCCAGCCCTTCACGCCCGTAGACGGAAAGATGGCCGCTGATGCCCGGAGGGAACCACATCAGCACCAGCTCCTTGTCTGAGTACAGCAACGAGTCTACAGTCGTGAGGTTGGAGGTCACTGCCACATCGCTGTCCGCATAAGCCACACGCTTCAGGCGTTTTCCTCCTCATGTATTCCAGCAGGACAGTGAAGCGTGAGAAGCACCGCACTTCATGTGCGCCGTTCTTCCCTCCGTGGTACAGATTTTTCTCAAAGTGTAGCACCCGTTGGGTAATATAATCCTGCACGTTTTCATAGCGCACACCCGGGATAGCCCGCAGCACATTCTAGTGTTAGCCCAGTAGCATCCGCCCACATGGCGACTACTGCCGCCTGCCACTACTGAGCCCAGTGATTAGTTAACTAAATGAGCCCAGTGCCTGAGTTCATGTACTCAGTGCGAGCACTTTGCGTCTCACACACAATGTGTTTTGGAGCGCTCACCTCGCACGGCTTGTCGATAAGCACCACCACCTCGCTGTTGAACTTGATCGAAACCAGGTGGCTATATCTCATAAATGTTTGGCACGCTCCGAAGTGAACATATACCAGCGGAAGGTGTGAGGCCTTAGGCCGAAGGCTTCCTGGTTTGGCTTCCTGGTCTGGGTTCGTTGTTTGGTTAACGGTCTCAGGCGTCTGCGCAGCCTCCCGGGAGAAAGGCCTGTCGTAGCGATGCATCTTCCGTTTGCGCCGGGGCAGCAGGCCTCGGCTGTGCGCTGATGTTAGGCTGTGTCCGCCAGTGGCCTTCATCCGCGGTAAGAGCATGCCCCCCGTGGCTCTGCTTCTGAGGCCCTCGCCAACCCCGGCGCTGTAGGCTGCCGGGCCTCTGGCAACCTTGCGATGCACGTCCCCATTGCCCCCACCAGCTGTTGGATCGGACACCCACCCGCCTGCAGCGAGCCCCCCAGCCCCCGCCGCCGCTACTACCAGGGGATCTATCACCGCCACCCACAGCGTCAGGGCTGCAGTGGCCCACCCGGCGGTCATGCTTCAGGTTACCGAACTCGCTGTTCAAACCTGCAAAAGGCACCGGCTTGGGGCCGTGCAGTCACAAGCAAAATCAGAGAGATGACGGTACAGCGGGCAACGGATGACTGTAGCGGGTTCTATGGTTGTGGGAG
>NW_027451273.1:0-84425 GCF_964194025.1 Convolutriloba macropyga | reverse complement strand
TTCTAATTCTAATTCTAATTCTAATTCTAATTCTAATTCTAATTCTAATTCTAATTCTAATTCTAATTCTAATTCTAATTCTAATTCTAATTCTAATTCTAATTCTAATTCTAATTCTAATTCTAATTCTAATTCTAATTCTAATTCTAATTCTAATTCTAATTCTAATTCTAATTCTAATTCTAATTCTAATTCTAATTCTAATTCTAATTCTAATTCTAATTCTAATTCTAATTCTAATTCTAATTCTAATTCTAATTCTAATTCTAATTCTAATTCTAATTCTAATTCTAATTCTAATTCTAATTCTAATTCTAATTCTAATTCTAATTCTAATTCTAATTCTAATTCTAATTCTAATTCTAATTCTAATTCTAATTCTAATTCTAATTCTAATTCTAATTCTAATTCTAATTCTAATTCTAATTCTAATTCTAATTCTAATTCTAATTCTAATTCTAATTCTAATTCTAATTCTAATTCTAATTCTAATTCTAATTCTAATTCTAATTCTAATTCTAATTCTAATTCTAATTCTAATTCTAATTCTAATTCTAATTCTAATTCTAATTCTAATTCTAATTCTAATTCTAATTCTAATTCTAATTCTAATTCTAATTCTAATTCTAATTCTAATTCTAATTCTAATTCTAATTCTAATTCTAATTCTAATTCTAATTCTAATTCTAATTCTAATTCTAATTCTAATTCTAATTCTAATTCTAATTCTAATTCTAATTCTAATTCTAATTCTAATTCTAATTCTAATTCTAATTCTAATTCTAATTCTAATTCTAATTCTAATTCTAATTCTAATTCTAATTCTAATTCTAATTCTAATTCTAATTCTAATTCTAATTCTAATTCTAATTCTAATTCTAATTCTAATTCTAATTCTAATTCTAATTCTAATTCTAATTCTAATTCTAATTCTAATTCTAATTCTAATTCTAATTCTAATTCTAATTCTAATTCTAATTCTAATTCTAATTCTAATTCTAATTCTAATTCTAATTCTAATTCTAATTCTAATTCTAATTCTAATTCTAATTCTAATTCTAATTCTAATTCTAATTCTAATTCTAATTCTAATTCTAATTCTAATTCTAATTCTAATTCTAATTCTAATTCTAATTCTAATTCTAATTCTAATTCTAATTCTAATTCTAATTCTAATTCTAATTCTAATTCTAATTCTAATTCTAATTCTAATTCTAATTCTAATTCTAATTCTAATTCTAATTCTAATTCTAATTCTAATTCTAATTCTAATTCTAATTCTAATTCTAATTCTAATTCTAATTCTAATTCTAATTCTAATTCTAATTCTAATTCTAATTCTAATTCTAATTCTAATTCTAATTCTAATTCTAATTCTAATTCTAATTCTAATTCTAATTCTAATTCTAATTCTAATTCTAATTCTAATTCTAATTCTAATTCTAATTCTAATTCTAATTCTAATTCTAGTTCTAATTCTAATTCTAATTCTAATTCTAATTCTAATTCTAATTCTAATTCTAATTCTAATTCTAATTCTAATTCTAATTCTAATTCTATTTCTAATTTTAATTCTAATTCTAATTCTAATTCTAATTCTAATTCTAATTCTAATTCTAATTCTAATTCTAATTCTAATCCTAATTCTAATTCTAATTCGAATTCTAATTCTGTTTCTAAGCCCAGCCCCATGGAAATAAAAACTGATTGAACAAATAAAGTTTGCAATAAATGCATTTTTTATAATACAAATAAAATTTTTTTGATAAAAAGAAATCAATATGTAGAGAATGTAATTCAACTAAGGTTAAGTGTGAATATTGTTTTTCTATATTTAGCTTTAGCGGGTTAAGCGGTCATATGAAAAATCTCATAAAGATATAGACTTGCCAAAAGGTATTCATTCTGATAAAGAAATAAAAGAAGAACCAGAGTATTACAAATTTTATCTTATAGTTTAGATAAATTATTAGAAGAACAGATTGTTAAATCACTGACTACATCAGGAACTGATTCTCAGATCAGGAAATGCTTCTCAGATTTTTATCTAAATCATTGACTATATTTATGTGCTATATCATTGAAAATACTATTATTATCTAAATCATTGACTTTATCAGGAACTGCTTCTCAGATCAGGAAATGCTTCTCAGATTTTTATCTAAATCATTGACTTTATTTAAGGGCAAAATCATTGACAATATTATTATTATCTAAAGATTATTATAAAAATCATTGTCTATACCAGGAACTGCTTCTGAGAATATTAACTAACTCTATCAATAAATTATAAGCCAAATCTCTCCATAAATTATTAGCAAATTCTATCTCTAAATTTTTAGCCAAATCTTTATATAAATTATCTAGCCCTATTATTAGCCTTATTATTAGCAAAAAGTATAAATATAGAAATTTTTTTTGAAAAAATCTAGTGAAGCGCAGAGAGCGCATGGTGCGCATAATTCTGAGTAGGGAGGCCGTTCGCAGTGTGTGCTGGTCGGGGCTTAATTTTGGTTAATTTTTATTCTTGATTATGAATATAGTAGTGGATAAAACGGGTGTTACAGTTACCAGTAAAAATTGGCTTATTTCCCCGAATGCGGCTAGCTACTGTTGCTATCTGACTATCTGACCCCGAATCCACTACTGTTGCTATTTCATTACAATAAGTGAGGACTCGATGCACCAGGAGAAATATGAAAAGCAACTGATTACCCCTTTGATTGCACTCAAAAAGACATTTTTTTCTCTGATGACCTATTACAGCGAGAAAAGGAAAAAAGCGGTTCAATTTCAAATTTCATTTTGAAAAACAGATATCAACAGGTTGGCATACAAACTACCACACTTTAATTTTACTGCTTGAATAAAAAAATGTGCTTTTTTGAACTGGAACTCATGAACAGTAACACAATTACGTTCAACCATTGTACGTGTCCGTCAATTTCATTAGGATTCTTCCCACCACTCTATATAGCGTAGCCTTTACGAGGACATTAAAACAATATTGGAAATCATTTCGTAATTGTTTGTTCTCAATTTTTTTTGAAATGAATCCTTGTCTGTGCATGCAGACGACTCCCTGATCTTAAACGCAGTTTCTAGTTTTTATTGATTTGTTCATATGTTAAAGCATTGTCAATTTACTGATCAGATTCTTCTATTCATTTTCAGTATCAATCTCAAAAACTCTTATTTAGTTTTCGGATGTAACTCTTGTAAGCATTCTTTTGCCCAGCAAAACAGACTAATCCAAGTCACACCTAAAACCTATTGATTGGCTAAGCAAATCACTAAATTAAACATGACTCCTGTTTTCCTCACGATGCAAAAATCACACAGAAGTTGTCCCAAAGCAGAGTACTTCCAACAAACAAAAATAAAGGTGAGTTTGAACCGCGAAATTATACAGTTTCTATCAAGAACATTTTTGGAATTCTCTGAGCAAAAACACTGTTGAGTATAAATTGAAAACTTGCGCGACAATGCGCAGTCAACAAATAAAGATTCCTGGAAAACTCCTATGTCAATTGAACCTTTTTGGAATGAGCAACTACAGAACTACCTGTCTGAAGGGAGACGTGACAAATGCAAGTAAAGCAAGCAACATTGGCACTTGGAAACATCACACGGGGCACCCTTCTTGAGCCAAATTTTTCGAGAGTCAATTTTCCACCCGAATTGAAACACAGGGCACCCATCAAAGATGCAACAGAACATACACAAAAAAAGAGGTAAATAGTCAGCTCAAGCTACTGTGCGAACAGAAACGCCCGAAGACAACAGACACTCGAGTACTTTGCGGAGAACATCCGTGAGCTTCGTGTAATCAAAGTTACGTATCTCTTCTCTGTCTCAGTATAGGCACAAAAAGTTGAAGACAATTAACACAGAAATTTTCTCTTGATAACATCTATGAACTGCCAACGCTCAAACTGTTGAAAATTCTTGTGAAAACTTACATTCGACCACGCAACCTAGCCTTTAGTCGACATGTTTTTTTCTCAAGAAAGCAGAAAAAGTTGAATTACTAACAATTCTACAGTACTCTGACAGATCTAACTGTGAATTGCAAATTTGAAAACCGTGAAAAAGACATATACAAGATATATTCATAACAAATTTGTATATTCATAACAAATTTGTAACAAATTTGTAATAAAATTGTAATACAAAATTTGTATTATCAACAATTCACTCGATTTTGCGGTGTGGATTTACGACCACAGCAGAGAAACAGAAATCCCTTTAATCGAGAACACAAAGGCCAATGCAGAAATTGTGGAAAGAAATCAACGCCGAATCTTTGACAGTTTCCCATTGCTATGGGCAATAAGTGCAAACACTGCGCTCCACTTAACCAATTCGCCAATGTATGTCATAAAAAATAAAAAATTAAGAAAAACAAACCACAGGATAGTCGAGTGAAAAATCTTACAATCAAGAATATACAAACGATTTCGAGGATCAAAACTGACATTTCTTCGATTGCCACGAGCAGCACGAATCGCAATATGACTCTTCTGATGAAGAATAAAAGTGACACGAATTAAATAGCACCGTAAAACATGGATAATACAGTTGGCAGTTCAGAATGTAACCTACACCTTCATTGTGGCCGTGAATGTACCGTATATAACGTATCACTTGCAAAAGACTTCATGGATAATTGTATAGAAGCTAAGTGGGTGGAAAAAAAACCATTAGAAGTAAACTCTTATCCAACGTCACGATGGAAACATTAGGAACACTAAGAACACCATTTATATTTAACGGCGGGAAAATTCAGCGCTCAAAATTTACTGTATAGGCAGATGGCTTTATACCAAATCTTAGACAAGAAATATTCGGTCAACAAGGAATAACAATCCTGCCAAAAGATTACCCCAAAATTGAAACTAATGAAATCAATCATCAATATAACGTCAAAATATCGATAGCGAATAGATTTCCGGAATTAAAAACTAGAGTCGGCAAATCAAAGAGTCATACACTGAAGATAAAAATTCCGAGAATTTAGGAAATCACACATTAAAAAGGACACAAGGAAAAAGTTCGATTAAAAAAGAAAGCAATGATTGAACTTGAGAAAACACTCTATGAAGTTCAGGTTGAAAAAATCTCAAACTGCTCGGATCAAAATTTCATTTCACCTATCGTTATCTATCACTGTAAAAAATAAGCAATAAATTAAAAGAGCTCTAGATTCGAAGAATCTAAATATATATATTTATAAAAACAAACGTAAAAATACCGAATGCCCAACATCGGTTCTTTAAATCCAACGACTTCACAATTGCTATGAGACGCGCTGCAAGAGACAGCATAATTACGACGCTTGATTAGCCATATGCTTACAGCCAGCTGAATCTACACGCTGATACGGCCCGCCATTGTAATTTCAATTTAGTTAGTGGTCGTACGACAGGCAAATATCTCTTCAAAACGGTATAATATGACCTAAAGGACATGCCTGTGTGTTTTCAAAAACTATTGAGTTCAATTAGGCCGGACTCAACATTTTCTTGAAGTATCTTTATTTTCAGGAGAGAAAAAATTGAAGATTCTTCAGAACTCGTAATAAATGCTTCAAAAATTAGTTATGGTAATTATAGTAATGTTCAACCATTATTATAGACAAACACTAAAATTAACTTGACAGATGCACTTGAAATGCACTTGAAATGCTCAATATACTGAAAATTAACCTTCACCCCATGTTTTGAAACACGTACAAAAACATGAGGCTTAAAGAAAAATTTCGTAGCTGCTGTCGAACAACCTACTCCTGAAGGCTGGCAAACTGTAGCATTCGCTTAGTTTGTTCTCAACATTGTTGATGAAAGATATACTATGACTGAATTCGAGCTCTTTGGTGTAGTCTGGACAATAGAGCATAATTATTACATATATGGTTAACCATTCAAAGTTATTATTAACCTCAGAGCCTGACATTCGGTCAAGCGTAGAAGCGCAGCTAATAAAACCAATTTCAGCTGTCTAAAAAGATGTTTGAAATTTTACTTCAATACTAGTTTACAATCGATCATCAGCCTGGCTCAAAATTGGGTTTTTGGTAAATCAAATCTCAGGCGAACCGCAGCACAAAGTGTCTAAAATATCTGAATACGACAACCAATTCATAGTTACAAAATAAGACGCAGTCAAACCCAGCACGAAGAAATTTTTATTGAACACCCAAATTTGTGTGAACTTCGCGGAGCAAACTGATGCATATGAAAGCAAAGCAAATACTTAAGATACCATTGACAAAAAAAGCGGCCAAGTCACGGGCGACAGCGCAGATTTTCTGAAAGCTGTATTAATGACCAAACGCCTAGCAATTTAAACACCAATCTCAACAATCCTTGCCCAAGAAACAAACAATTCCAAATAGCTTTTTGCCCCTTTTTGCGCTCCAATTCAGTTGCCTTTTTCAGTTTCCGATTTCAAAAGATTTTCAAATCAATTGCAGTAGGTTCTCATGATGACCAACTCGGACGACAAAACTTTCTTTAATATGAGACAAGCAGCACCATCAAACGTCAGATTTGCTGACGAGGCGGGACCGCCGAACGCTCCTCCACCAGCCACAAAACTCTTCACAACAGCCACAGACACCACAATTATGCCAAATACCCCCATATTAAAAGAAGAACAAAATACGGTTTCACCTAATTATTTTGCACTTTGGAAGATCTTTTGCATGGCAAGCCCTACCTGAAAAAATGCACAATTGAAAAAAATACGCGTTTGCATTGTTACAGATAAGGAGGAGAGATGCAGTCAGAATTCGCCCTATATCAACAGCCACTGGAGAGACATCCATATGAATAACTGTTCCGTACGCGTGGATGACAAGATTGTCATACCAGATTCATTAAAGAATGCTTAACTTGAGGCCAATCGTGCCACGAAAGCTGGGGTATGACTGATATGACATCTTGCAATTAGTGGCTATACAAGCACCAAATATTGCTGTAGAAAACAGCAAAGTCTGTCCAAACCGGTAAAAAATAACAATCTATAAACCCTTCTACTACGTGCGCACCACTAAAATTGTGTCAAGTTCCTGGAAATGAAATTCAAATAAAACCGATGTTCCCATTTGAAAGTCCGCGAATGTCCAAGAAGTTTATTTCCTCTCACAAAAAGATTGCTTTTCAAAAATCCCAACTGCTGAATTATTCGATTGAGCTCATGCACAAAATGTTTTATTTTTTCTTTAGCATTATGCATTATTGCAAGGCATATCACGCGCAAAAAGACTAGATCAAGCTATGCCTCAAATTGGTAAGCAAATCAAATCATTCTGTAATCAAAGTAATGTTAAGATTATTGATTCTCCAATTCATGATCACAGAGCAATAGCCGCTAAGCATGCAATGGAACTGCGGCGCAAAATCAACTTAATCTAATGGCTTCAATGAAATCAATTATTTATCAGGTACGATTATGTAGCCACCGACATTCAATTTTTTACCATTTGAGGCTCAATAGAAAGGTAAACCAAACAATGCTATTAGTAACATAGCTACAGAACCAATGGCAAATATTCTAACAATTGAACCAGTTTAACATAGATATTTAGATCTAGAAATTGTTGGTTGGGACTAACTCATTTTTGAGAAGAGAAGAGGGAGCTCGCAGTGATATTGAGTTCGAACAAAGACGCTACAACCTAACTTATACAGCTTTTAAAGGAGTAACAATGACCCAGAATACGAGTCCAGAGTGCTTCAACAGCCAAAAAAGGACTGCCGAGAAAAGGACTGAGACATCATTCAACATAAAATTAGCAAAAAGAACCCACAAATTAAAATTTTAAGAAAAACCTGGAGGATGTGTAAAAAATTTTGGCAACAAGATTGTCAAACTACAATGCACAGAACCACATCACAGAACGAAAGAAGCTTACAAAACCAGGAGTAATGATTCACAACCCAAAATTTGCAGAAAATGAGACGAAGGCCAAACGGCAGATTGATCTAAAGGAATATGTAGGTCGCAGACCAAAAGCACCAATAGGATAAATGGCGGAATAAATAATTGAAAACACGCAAAGGACGCATGGAAAAAAATTGAGGATGGAACAAAAATAAAACATCGACGCTTAGCCGACGATTCAAGTTGCCTTTTATTCTATTCATTTGCCTATTTCTCCGCACTGCAATCAAGAACGCCTATCATGACAAAAAATAGAGTCAACTGCAGCGCAAAAAAATAGAAAATATCTTCACTTTTGCGAAGACAATGATAACAACGCCACCGCAAAGGCCAAAAACAAGATAGACAGCAATAAGTACAGACAATAGATTTCAAGTGAACGACATCGTACCTCGCCTTCCATAACAATTTCGGGTAAACCCATGAATTCAACTGAAACCTGTCCCCCAGCAGTCACAACAAAAGAACCCCTCTAGTCAAATGCGACATCTATTTAATATTTATTAAAGAAGGCGAATAAAATATAATCTCAGCAAACAAGAAAACTGCTAGTCAAATTCTATATTGTCCTTAAATTGATTTACCACTAGGAACTTGCTCACCTGATGTCCCATACCAAACTCAATACTACGCTCCACCAAAAAAATGAAGAAACTGCCATGAAGGTCACGGAAGCTGAATTTGTCACTTACTCGAACACGGTTTAATGTATTTTGAAGGCGCATAACTTACGAAAACACTTATTTTTATATTTACATAAGTCAGTACATAGTTTTCAATTTTCTGTTATAAACAAATTGTGTCTTCGTTTTTTTTTGCTACGGGGGGCGGGGGGGGGGGTAATGTGGTACAATAATTTTTTCCGATCCTGCTGAATCTTTAGGTTTTAGCGCTAATCAATATTTTCGGTTCTTTTAGTTCTTCGTATTTTAATCTCAATTTTATCTCATGATTTGGAGATCGATTGGATGTTGTCCATTCTTTCTCATTTTTTCTACTTGAGTCATTGTCTGCGCAGACTTTTGCCGCAGTTTTTAGTTTTATTCAATTGTTGATAAATGTATGCATGATCAAACTGCTGATCAGATTTTGCCTTTCAGTTTATGTTTCATTATAAATAGTTCTAATGTAGGGTTCAGCTGGAACTGTTTAGGCAATCACTTGCCAAGCATGACAGACTAACCCAAGTCATACCTAAAATCTATTGTTTCATGAAGCGAATCCTATATCATTATTAGCTCTTGTGTTCCAACAAAGTTCCAACAAATAAAATTGAAACGTGATTTCCCACCGCGAAATCATCCAATTTCTAACACAAAGAAGTATTACATTTTGCTGAACAAAAATCCAGCTTTGTCAACAGATCATGGCGCCATTCTTCAATTATGAAAGAATATCTTTGAAATAAATTTCACTCAATTGATGCATTGAATTACCTTCTTTCGATTTCGATATTCAAATTTTAAATATCTGAGAAAGTTGAATTTTAGGATTGGAATAGGAAACGTATCAAAAACGCTATATTTGATACAAAGCTGAAAACTGGACATATGCACCATTAACTATGCTGGGAATGGGGCTGGCAGACTACATTTCTTGCCAAACAACTCAAAAACCATAAATCACAAACAAACATAATCAAAATTCGTGACGGCTAGAAAATCCCGTATTTAGGACTATAATAACGATTTTGCTGACGCATTACTACAACTTCGTACAAACGCCATATTATGAAAAGCAGAAAACTGTTTTCTCGCCCGCCTCGCAAACCATAACTCCAAAATCAACCAATCATAACAAGGGATCTTTAATCAACACATTTTAGCCAAGCAGAACGTTAGAAACTAACAAATGAAAAAACCTCAAATGCTTCCGAGTTTCAATCGCCACGCAAGTATTTTGCTGGATAAAATAAGTTCTAACGTGAAGTGAATACCTCAACCATAATCCACCTGTATAATTTAATCAAATGTGAATTCCCTATCTTTTCAACCGCAACCCCAAGAACTTGTTGAGAAATCATTCAAATGACTCCAAATACTGGCAACACACAGGACGAGTTGCGCGACCCAAGCCAGCTCTGATCAGATTATCCAGACTACAAAATCGGCTCTGATCAGCTGATCCAGACCAAAATTGGCTCTGATCAATTGCCAAAAAAGCATCAATCTAATCTAATCTATCAATTGGTAATATTTCGACAGAAAGTAGCCAAGGAACCCTCTCTAAGCTTTAATTCGGAAGCAACCCAAACGCACACTTAGCAATCCCGTTTTGACTACCATAAGCCTTTCCTGGAAACCATATCCTGGCCATATATGGAGTGTGTGGTAAATCGGCAGCCATATAGTTGACCATGAAAAGAAATCAACCTTCTTCAAAAAGCTCTTAAAATAACATGCATTGCACTCTGAGTGGATAAAAACTCGTCAAGAGACCTAAAAGAAAATGAAGCTCAAAGTGTCATGGAAACCATTTTCAAGACCTTACACTGTTATGGTGCCATGTAAGACCATAAACGTCTGAGTCAGAACATACAAAAAGCGGACGCCTCTTGAAATGTCAATAAGTACATTTTGGGGGAGTTTTTTTCATGGTGTTCTTGGCAATCATGAAAATCCCATAAGCGTCATTTCCAAGATCTTTTAACAATATCTTTCAAGATAAGCGCCGCAGTTTGTCTTTTCTTTTTCGAGAAAGCAGTGGGTGAATTGGAGTCGTGTCTGTTTTTGTTAAGCAAGCGTCAAAATTTTGTTGGGTAATTTTACCATTTATGGTCAATTTTTTATAGGAGAACGTTACAAAAATTTTAACTTAATTTAAGTAATTTCACCTAAACAAAAGCAGGGGACATTTTTATCTTAATTCAAGTTCAAGTAAACTTAAGAAAAAAGTCACGTTGACCTTACCCTAACAACTCAAAAACCATAAATCACAAACAAACATAATCAAAATTCGTGACGGCTAGAAAATCCCGTATTTAGGACTATAATTACGATTTTGCTGATGCATTACTACAACTTCGTACAAACGCCATAGTACGAAAAGCAGAAAAAAATATTTTCTCGCCCGCCTCGCAAACCAGAACTCCAAAATCAACCAATCATAACAAGGGATCTTTAAAAAACACATTTTAGCCAAGCAGAACTTTAGAAAGTAACAAAAGAAAAAAAGACAAATGCTTCCGAGTTTCAATCGCCACGCAAGTATGTTGCTGGATAAAATAAGTTCAAACGTGAAATGAATACCTCAACCATCATCCACCTGTAGAATTTAATCAAATGTGAATGCCCTAACTTTTCAACCGCAACCCCAAGAACTTGTTGAGAAATCTTTCAAATGACCCCAGACTGGCAACACACAGGACGAGGTGCGCGACCCAAGCCAGCTCTGATCAGATTATCCAGACTACAAAATCGGCTCTGATCAGCTGATCCAGACCAAAATTGGCTCTGATCAGACAGACTTGAGTCGCGAACTGGGGGTGTCAGACCGACTTGAGTTGCGCGTTGGCAGCACCCTAACTGACAGTTTTAACTGTTGAGTAATCATTGGTATAAGGTAATGTTTTTCAGAAATTTATTTGTCATTGTCCTGGAACGGTTTCTGATGACACAATACATATTCTGGAAAGAGCTCTGATCAGACTATCCAGACTATACCACAAAACTATCCAGACCCTAGACCACGCTCTGATCAGACTGTCCAGACTCTGGGCGGGCATCTGATCAGACTGTCCAGGCCGTAGATAGTGCCAGGACCGTGCAGATTCTGATTGGGATCCTGATAAGACTATCCAGACCGTAGACAGTGATGCCACTCTCTGTGGAGTGGTCGCGCTTTATCCCATGTGCGCGACCCAAGTTGGTCTGATCAGAGCTGGCTTTAGTCGCCTAAATTGACAGCCTTAAAAACTAGTGATATATCATTCTAGCGAAATTTTCAACAATTACAGATGTCGTTTGTCAACCTCCATCTTTTCATTTCATAGAAACTTCACGCCAAATCTCTACAAAACGAACGGGGTGAAGAGGAATGGCAACATTGTCCCAGTTCGCATGATAGCTCTACAAGATTGACCAAAATATTGAACTGTTGAAGTTTTTATAAACTATTGGAACTAATGGGACTTTTTCCTCAAGATCATTTAGAAAGTGTACCTAGACCTAACCAATTAGACCAAGCTACCTATCTCGCAGATGAACCAATAACTCGATTTTGCACAGGAGCTAAATAAAATACTCCACACGCAAATGTTAATGGTTACAGAGGATTTTGATTAGTGAAGCAATCGAACCAAGCAATAGAAAGAGGAATTATCTGCAGGCACAGCTGAGATGAACCACAAACCAATTGCCAAAAAAGCATCAATCTAATCTAATCTATCAATTGGTAATAATTCGACAGAAAGTAGCCAAGGAACCCTCTCTTAGCTTTAATTCGGAAGCAACCCAAACGCACACTTAGCAATCCCGTTTTGACTACCATAAGCCTTTCCTGGAAACCATATCCTGGCCATATATGGAGTGTGTGGTAAACCGGCAGCCATATAGTTGACCACGAAAAAAAATCAACCTTATTCAAAAAGCTCTTAAAATACCATGCATTGCACTCTGAGTGGATAAAAACTCGTCAAGAGACCTGAAAGAAAATGAAGCTCATAGTGTCATGGAAACCATATTCAAGACCATACACTGTTATGGTGCCATGTAAGACCATAAACGTCTGAGTCAGAACATACAAAAAGCGGACGCCTCTTGAAATGTCAATAGGTACATTTTGGAGGGTTTTTTTTCATGGTGTTCTTGGCAATCATGAAAATCCCATAAGCGTCATTTCCAAGATCTTTTAACAAGATATTTCAAGATAAGCGCCGCAGTTTGTCTGTTCTTTTTTGAGAAAGCAGTGGGTGAATTGGAGTCGTGTCTGTTTTTGTTAAGCAAGCGTCAAAATTTTGTTGGGTGTATTTTACAATTAGGGTCAATTATTTATAGGAGAACGTTACAAAAAAAGTTAACTTAATACAAGTAATTTCACCTAAACAAAAGCTGGGGACATTTTTATCTTAATTCAAGTTCAAATAAACTTAAGGAAAAAGTCACGTTTACCTTACCCTAACAACAGTTTACTTTCGTTAGTGTAAAATTACCTTATATTTAATTGGTGTTCAAAGAAAACATTGATGAAAAAAACACTGATGATTCGAAAGACATTCCTGGACAAAAAATAGATTATGGGAAATATCTTTAGCAGTAAATCCTGAAAACTGTGTCAAACAATTCAGTTTTGTACGATAAGACAAGAATTTGTAACTTCACTTAACTGCTACCTATTTGTTTGTGCTGGCGAAACAACAAGACGCATTTTGAGTTTCCTCGAAATGATGTAAGGAGAGGTTTAGAGATGAATATAATTCAACTCCCGGACTTTTGTTTCTCAGCCAAGGGTTACAAATTAACGATGCCCAAACTTCATCCTTACTGGAGCACAATTCCAAAAGTGATTGTAGCCGAACACAACAAATTGTACCAGTCAGGTGGGGAGCTCAGCTTTGTTGAAATCGTCTGATTTTCAAAATTGCAACTATAAGGCGGAGCATCAACAGCGAGACTGTTTTTTTCGTATTTCTGTTGCCCCCGATCTAAATAATTCTCAATAATTCCCTCTAACCCTCAAGATTTCAAGCTACTTATTTAACATTTCATTTTGAATCAATTTTTATTGAATGAAGCTTCTCTGAATGACGACATCATCTATGTTAATGGCCCAAAGCTATGGTCACAAATAATCTCATGCAAAATTTTCTATCAAAGCTGGAAATTAGTTTATTATAAATTTTGTGTTTATGCTTCGCTAATTTTGGAAAGTTAGATATAATATAGTTTTGCTAGGCTCAACGACAGCACAAAAAACAAACATAATTATAGCAAATCAAACAAAACAACAGTGTTGTTTAAAACTTTAGACATAAAAAACTCTGGCAAGCGTTCTTTTGTAGGTGATATTTATATGACGTCAAAAAATTTAAAAACTCATATGCAGAATTGAATTCGGATTGTATATCCCTCGTTTAATACCGACGGCTATCTTGCAAAATCTTGCAAGCATCTTGCAAGAGTCTTGTAAATATTACGCACCATATTGCAGGATCTCGCAAGACTCTTGCAAGTTCTTGCAAGATAGGCGTCGGATACACAAAAATCTTGCAAGATGATCGTCGATCTTGTAAGATTCTCGCAAGATAGGCGTCGAACTCTTGCAAGATAGTGTCGAAAATTTACAAGCATGTCGCAAGATCAGCGTCTGATTTTTTCAAGGGTCTTGCAAGATAGGCGACGAAATCATACCAGGCCCTTGCAAATTGGGCGTCCACAAATCTAGTCTTAGCTTTAGCGCGGGGCCTTTTTGGCTTCTTTGATGACTAGAGTTGGTGCATTACTGAGCTCCAAAAGGAGAGCACCTGGCCTTATTAGCCACCAAAGAAAAAAGATCCTAAACAGCTAAAACCAATGCGCGAAGTGGACACAAACAAGGCCGGGGGGTTACTGCACTGCGCAAAAGGGGTATCAAACAAGGGCGGAAATGTAGCCTTAGCTTAGGCGTGGGTCTTTTTGGTTCCTTTGATGTCTAGAGTCGGTGCATTAGTATGCTGCAGAAAATCCACACCTGATCTAGCCACCAAAAAAATGGCCCGAGAGAGCTTAGACAAATGCGTGAAGAGGTCACAAGCAATGGCGGGAGATATTTCGCTGCGCTAAGGGGTTACAAACAAGGGCGGGGATATCGCGCTGAAGAAAGAAACAGACAAACATATAAATGAACATCTAAATGCACCAGAAAAAGGGCACCGAGAGGGGCTGGTGTTCAAGAGAACGAATAACGACCGAACAAAACAGAAACGAACGAACGGGAAAACGAGCGAAAGAAAAACAGCCGAGCGCAGCGCAAGCGAAAGCGAAACGAACGAGCGGCGATGCGAGCGATTGAAAAACGAGCAGGCGCAAAGCGATCGAAGAAGAAATGAATGAACGAGAAAGCGAGCTAACGAAAAACGACTGAGCGAAGGCGATGGAAACAGAAAAGAACGAATGGTAAACCGAGCGAGATAAAAATGAATCTGCCCGGAAGGCACTCCTAGAAAAAGAAGCCCTTGTCATATGGCACGATAGCAAGAGAGAAAGAGGATAGGAGCAACTGCCCATATGGTAGAGAGAGAGAGAGAGAGAGAGAGGGAGTGCCACAGAAATAAATAGAGAGAAAAAGAGAGTATGGAAGCGAGCGAAACAGAAACCAAAGAGCGCAAAAGCGATCGAACGAAAAACGAGAACTCAAAAAACTAAACAAACGAACGAGCGTCAAAGCAAGCGAAAGAATAAAGAATTTACTAAGAGGGCAATTCCAGCACGAAAAGACATAACCATAAAGCAAAAAAGAGAGCAAGCGAGAGAGAGAGAGAGAGAGAGGAGAAGCGAAAGAAAAGAGAGAGAGAGAGAGAGAGAGAGAGAGAGAGAGAAACAAAACAAGGCAAGAAGTGAGAAAGAAAGCATTGGAGAAGTAGTGGGAGAGAAGTTAAAGAGGGAGAGTCAGTGAGCGGTACAAAAACCACAGAAAACAAAACATCTGAAGGAATAAAAACGACAGTTCCAAAAAATGATTTCATTTCAGCAATGTAAGTGCTCACAAAACTTTGTTCTCATCATAGTGCATCTTTGGAATAAAACAGAAAAAAGACCTGTGACAAAATGAGAAACAAAAATAACCAAACGAAAAAAGAATGGGAGAAATTACTGATAGCAAACCATCAGAAAGTCTAAAATCACAAATTAAAAGGCCGATTCCATTTCATCACTGTCCTCGCTCGGAAAACTTGTGTGAACACAGCACTTCAAGGGCTCACAAGATAGAAAAAAACAGCATACCTCAGTGCGAAATGAGATAACAAAAGAAACATCAGAAAATAGCATAGATCGAGAAAAAAGAAACTTGAGTTAGCACTCAGAAAACTGTTTTCCCATCACTGCGCATAAATGGAGAACAGATATAAGAGTCAGTGACAAAAAGCGGGAATGAACGGTAGAATCAATGGATCATAATAGAAAATGTCAATGAAATGACGCAAAGAAACAAAGAGCGCTCAGAAACATTCCAGTTTTAATCGCAGCACACAAGTGTAAAAAAATCTGAACAACAAAAAAAGGTGGCATCACTGGTGAAACAGACATGTAAAAGGAACATATAAAAAGCACTATAAAGACAATGTTAAAACAACAACAATGAAATGACGCGCTCAAAAGTTATCAGTGAATGGAAAAAAACATGAAAACAAACACCAAAGCAAGTGTAAAAGCAAAAAGGAATTTTGACTCTGAGCATGAACAGATAAGAGCCGCTCCAAAAAAAAACAGTTGACCAGAAAAGAGCCAAGACATTAAAAATAAGAATTTCAACCAAAGATCAAAGCAAAAAAAAGCAAATCCAAGCACAAAGCGAGTGAACAACAAAAAGGGCACCAACCTGAATAGGCGCAGATAACGAATGTGATGAAAGTGAAGGGAATCGCTCAGAAATTATCTTTGATTCAAAAACTGGTTAAAATCAAACAAGAAACGAGTAATGTATAAAATTGAATCGAAAGAGAGGAGGAAGAATCATAAGAGACAATTTGAACTATAAAACTGGAACCAAAAACAGCAAAGTGTATGTACACAAAAACAGAAAAAAAAACAAAAAAATAGAAAAACGCAAAACAACCGACGGATGCAAGGACTACAAAAATGCTTCCAAAATGAGCGGTTAAAAATCACCACTGCAGTTAAAATGAGCAATTAAAAATCATCAAAGCAGGAAACAAAAAAAAAGAGAGAACACATCTAAGTAGCAATATCGAATCTCAACACGACAAAAAAACTGACCGGAAACAACTAGATTGTAAAAAGGCGAAAAACAATTAAATGCATCTATTTGTAGTGTAGTCCCAAGGTAATCTTATGAAGCAACAATCAGCTCCAACAAACTCATCACTGCCCGTCATAGGCAGTCAAAAAACTTATCAATAAGTAGATTAAAACAATAAATTTTTGAGAATGAAATAAAAACAAATAAATTGGCACAAATGATATGAAATCACAACAATAAAAAGGAACACCAAAAAATGCAACGATGTAACGACACAAATAAACCATATTGAATAGGCGCAGCGAAAAAATTATTGAAAGTGAAAGGACGCGTGCAGAATTTATCTGTGAATCCAAAAGGAAAACAGGTTAAAAACAAAATTGATAAACGAGTATAGGAAAGAACAAACTTGAATTGAAAGAGAACGAAGCAAAAGCGACACAAAGAAAAATAAAACTGGAACTAAAAGACGACCACAACAAACCAAAATGTCAAAGCAATAAGATAACAAAACAAAACAGAACCAAAGGACACAAGGACCAAGACGACGCTTCCAAATGAACAGCTAAAAATACTCACTGCCCAATTTCGAAAGCAGGAAATCAACAAAATTATAGAACACAATCTCGCAGACCGGAAACAACTAAATTCTAAACAAAACAATATAAATGCCTAGGTATGGAGTGGAGGTCCGGGTTAATCTTAGGAAACAATAATCAGCTTCAACAAACTCCTCACAGAGCGTCATAAACAATCGAAAAAAGTTATCAATTAGTAGTTAAAAACAATTAGAATGAAATAAGATACAAACAAGAAACAAAAAGCACAAAAGGCGTTAATTGACAATTACAGCAATAAAAACAAACACCGAAAAACATAACAACATAACGAAAAATTTATGACCGCAATAAACAAAAAAAGGCAAAGATATAATATAACAATACAAAACACAATCAAGGGAGTAAAGGACCCAGAAGACGCTTCTAAATGAGCTGTTAAACACACAACGTCCCAATTTGAAATGCAGGAAACCAAAAAACTCAACAAAGACCACAAACTTAACAGGAAAATCAAGACAGAAAGTCTAGAGACGAAGAGATTGCGAAAAAGCTACCAAAAATTAAATGGCGTTAAATTTGGAACAGAGCCATAACAAATTAAGCTAAAAACTGCTCTATAAACTCATCCCAGCGCGTCATAGACAGTGGAAAAATTTCAAGATTTAGCAAGTTAAACAAGAGATTCATCGAATGAAATTAGAAAAAAAGGAGAGACAATCAAAAGCTCACAAACATGCCACAGGATTTATCACAGCATATCTGATCAATAACTAGATCAAACTGAAACAAGGCTAAAGAATATTTTTTCTCATCACAACTTGTCATACTGACCGATTTGGACAAATAGCTATATTTTAACAAAAATCGATAATATGCAATATACAAAGAAATGAGAATTCAAAAATCATTTTCAATCAAAGAATCGCAACAAACTCTTTAAAAAATATGCAAAGGCAAGATACTATTAAATCAAATAATATCACGTGACAAGAGACAGTTAAATCAAGTAATAGCAGATGAGTAACTTATCACCAAAAAATTAGAGTAACAAAAATCTAGCTAAAAAAGAAGAAGGCCAATTTAACAATTAACCTTAACTAATAGAACAAAGAAGACGACTAGTTCTACATTTAGTCCTGCATACAAGGAGCTAAGATAAAATCAACTCAACCAGGACCTCATTGACAAAGAAGCATTTATTTAAAGACTATAGTAAGCCGATTCAACAGAGCAAGAAAGTCAAGTTTTCCATATTCAGTGAGGTGGCACGGATGAGTTGGAAATGCTTGGGTTTTAGTCTTGGAGCCACGTAATTGTTTCAACAATTAGATCAAACTAAAACAATGCTAAAGACTAATTTTTCTCATCACAGATCGTCATACTGACCGATTTGGACAAAAACCTCTATTTTAGCAAAAATCAATAATTTGAAAATTACAAAGAAATGAGAACTCAAAAATCATTTTCAATCAAAGAATCAAAACGAACTCTTTAATAAAAAAGCAGAGGCAAGATATAATTAATTCAAATAATATCACTTAGCAGATGAGTGACTTATCACCAATAAATTAGAGTAAGAAAAAACTAGTTTAATACTGACCGATTCACAACTTGTCATACTGACCGATTTGGACAAATAGCTATATTTTAACAAAAATCGATAATATGCAATATACAAAGAAATGAGAATTCAAAAATCATTTTCAATCAAAGAATCGCAACAAACTCTTTAAAAAATATGCAAAGGCAAGATACTATTAAATCAAATAATATCACGTGACAAGAGACAGTTAAATCAAGTAATAGCAGATGAGTAACTTATCACCAAAAAATTAGAGTAACAAAAATCTATCTAAAAAAGAAGAAGGCCAATTTAACAATTAACCTTAACTAATAGAACAAGGAAGACGACTAGTTCTACATTTAGTCCTGCATACAAGGAGCTAAGATAAAATCAACTCAACCAGGACCTCATTGACAAAGAAGCATTTATTTAAAGACTATAGTACAACTAAGCCGATTCAACAGAGCAAGAAAGTCAAGTTTTCCATATTCAGTGAGGTGGCACGGGTGAGTTGGAAATGCTTGGGTTTTAGGAGTTGGAATAAAATTAACTCAAACATGATCCCTTGACAAGGGAGCACTTATTTAAAGACTCTAGTACAATTAAGCCGATTCAGCAGAGCAAGAAAGTCAAGTTTTCCATACTCAGTGGGGGTGGCACGGTTGACTTAGTTGGAAATGCTTGGGCTTTAGCTTTGGAGCCACTTAATTGTTTCCCAATTCCAATTGGAATTTCTAGCAAAATAGGATTAACGGTCTCCTCGGCAGCTGGGCACATATCTGTGTGTTTTCAGACTATTGTCACAAAAACTTGCGTGTTTTCGAAAGTTTTTACCTAGTAGAAAAATTAACAGAAGGAGGTTACACTTTCCAGATGACTATTATTACTATTATTACTATTTTTACTATTATTACTATTATTACTATTATTACTATTATTACTATTATTATTATTATTATTATTATTATTATTATTATTATTATTATTATTATTATTATTATTATTATTATTATTATTATTATTATTATTATTATATCGTCTTCAATTTTTGCAAAACACTGAATCTGAACAAGTTTTATTTCTTTCAATTGATCAACAGTTTCACTATTTTTGTCGTTTAGTCTAGTATAAGATAGCGAACAAAATTTCTTTCCAACTTCATCCACGAACCGAGAAAGGTTTTGTAGAAATTTTTTGTAGTTTTTTTCTCAACAGGAAAGTTTTATTTCGCCAGCTAATTTTGGAAAAATTTTTGGTGCATGAAACTTTTACGCTAGTTATTATATTTAACTCATCTCAAGTCTTATCTTAAAAAACTTCGATGCCTTAAAAACAGACTGACCATTTTTTTACGGGTTCTTTATTGTTCCGGAGAGGGTAGACTGTAATTGATGGTTTGCTGATTCGAAACAAAAAGCAGGAAAAAGCCGAAGGGAACCATTTTGGTGGACCTGCTCAACTAAGTGACGCATTGTTTGAAAATTAAATGTTTGCGATTCGAGCCCATACAACTCTAGGAAACTTTGAAAAATTAAATTAATCAAAGCTTCGGCAGGCTGAAGTTATGCTCCATCAAAATTTCAATAACAAAACAGTCTAATTGCAAAACTTTCAAAAAATCTCAAAATAAAAGTATTTTATTGCCTTGCGTCTAGGTTAACGCAATTTCCAAGCTCGTTGGATCTCATGCCGCTTATTGTCTTATATGTCTTCTTTCAAAGTGAAGGATTATGATTTGAGCTGAAACAACTCAACGAAAATTTCAGAAAACGAATAATCAAACCTTCGGCACGCTGAAGATATCCAAGATCAAATTTGCAATCAGACAACCGCCTAAATGCAAAATTTCACTTGCAAAAGCTCTCAAAATAAAGGTATTATTTGCTATGCTATTTGGCTAGTCTAACGCAACATTCAAGTCCAAGCTCTTTGGATGTCATGCCGCTCACTGCTGGAACGTCGATATGTAATTTCGATAGCAATGACTCGTACTATACATTTTATTTCAAATGTCAAAATTCCTACGATATCATGTCTACAACATCAAAATTTTCATCAGACAACAGCATAATTGCACAACTTAACTTGCAGAAGCTCTCAAAATAAATGTTTGAGAAAATTAGATAAATCTTAACCTAAACAAACTTGATGCATAGCATCTATAACACAGTCCCATGGTAAATTGAAAAATTACTCAATGAAGTGATCGATTTTACACCGTTGACAGCAACTCGTCAATTCTCAGCAAGCTCGCCACAAGCTTGAAACGTTTTTTTTTCTTAAAGAAAGAATGGCTCAGACAATTTGAAAAGCAGTCTATTATTTTTATTAAAACGTTTTATGATACAGTGAGCACAACTATCATATCCCATATGTTGTTTCATGCGTGAAATGAACGTTGTTGCTGGTGCGTCACAAACAAAATTACGAAAACACGCGACCAATGAATTCAAGTAACACACCAGTCAAAAACTTTCTAACTCAAAATGTATTCTTTGCTGCATGTAGTCGAAATCGGGCTTCGACTCGCCATACCAAAGCGCAAAAAGACAGATGTTTACATAGGAAGATCTTAAAACAGGAGGCTAAAGAAAAATCTGAACCCTTATTGTCCACAAAGAGTGTGCATCAATGAGTAGGGGTTTTTTCGTGTTACACAGATTCAACCAGGACTGCTGGATATAAGAAATGTTTTTCTTGACAATACAACTAAGTTGCGGAATGGGATCAATCATAAGCAACTTTCTTGAACCAAAAGATGTATTGTTATCTTCGAATGGTTTTTTGGCGGGAACATCAGCAAAGATTTTATTGGGGTAGGAAAAAACAGTTGCAAAAACTTAAGAGATTCCTTCTTCACAACATCCGAGAGCTTTTGGTTATTTGAAACGCTAAACAAACTTTAAACGAATTCATCGCGCGTAACGCTGGCTCCTTCCTATAAGTTAAAATGCAAGGAAATGGGGCGGGTAGATTTTCATCATTTTTATCGCATAAATATTCTTCTTTCTTGGAGGCTATCAGGCAATGAACAACGGAAAACTTTCATTTGATTTTGGATCAGAGACGTCGGCGAGTCCATATCATCTGTTAATGCATCATCTGATTCAGTTATGTTTTGAAAAATATCCACAACTGGAGTTAAAGTCGACTTTTCTGAACCTCTATTTTGGTCAGACGCGGCAAACATTTACTGATAATTTGGTAAACTCAGATTTTTGCATACTCGTTCCTCGCGAAACAAAAACTTTTTTAGGCGAGATTGAAAACCTTGCCAAGAAAACTGATATGCCGGATTTTGTTCCAAATTATTCCCCTGTTATTTTATTAGTAACTTTACAACTAGTTCCTGAAAAAGGCTTCCATGTAAACTTTTTTCGGAAGATAGACAAAACTCGTTGTTAAGCCCAATACAGGGTTTTGAGACAATATGGTAAGCAATCCGCCTGCGTTTTTTTTCGCGCAATGTTACAAAAACCATCCAATTTTTCACATTCACATAAGCTACATGAGGACGACGTGATTCATTTATGAATGAAATTGGACCAAGCATTAATCATTGAACGCCCACTCTAAAACTTTCAATAACTGAATCATTATCACCTGGTAATATTTCATCCTCTTCTACATCAATAAGACACCCTGTCAAGCCAGGATTCTCTAATCTAGAGTTCATATCACATTTTGCAAACACGACTGACTGAGAAAAACTTTAAAGTAGTCAAATTAGCTCTCTCTGATCAACTTCAGACTTTTGCAATACCCTGAATCCTGAAAAGCCTCAACTTCTTTATAGTAGCCTGGAATATAGTTGACATTCAAACAATTGTGAACCCCAATTTCATCAAAATTCATCAATTTCTTTCCTAATTTGGCATCTATGAAAGTTAGCTCAGCCAGGTATTTGATAGTTTGACGAGTTGTTGAGCTACTGAAAGGTATAACGTATACTTTTTGAAATCAATATTATAATTTTCATCTGGAAACAAGACTTATGTTAGTAGTAGCCCAAAATGCATAAGTGAAGACGGTTTAGAGAGCATGGAAAACCAGATCATCTTTTACTAGAAACAAAAAGCAATTCAGAAAGATTTTTTTTAATCTCAGCCTTTTCATAAAGTCCTAATGAAATTTCTGCGTTGTTTGCTCGTCGAAGAGTGTAGAGATTGTCTCCGCAGATTAGCTTCTTAAACAGAAAAAAACAGTTAAAAATATAACTCCAAAAAACCTTTAAAATATTTCTAACGGTCGGCTGATGCTAATTTTTTTTGCAGAGCGCTCTACGTTGTTTCTCTTGACGAGACAGCAAAACTCCAAGTATTCCTGTTTTGAAAATTTGAGCGTGCAAGAAACCTTACAAGTGCAGCATAGTCATAACGAAAGCCATCATAACTGAAACAATTTGACTCCTTTATAGACCAGTTTCTGATCAACAGCAGTCCTCTGAGCTCTCACATGTCTATCGTTCTTTTCAGAAAATAAGACTTAGAAATTGTACGAAAGCCATTATATCAAAACTTGTACAATACTTTCGAATTGTTTCAGTCCCTTTCCGATCTCAAACAATCGGTTACGTGCTTCAACTTCCAGGGCATTGCTTTGACGCAAGGAAACTTCAAAAGTTTCTCTGCCACTTATACCACTTCTCAAACCCTCAAATTGGTAGCTCATTTCAATTGACTGAAAATAAGCTTTGTTTAGCAACAGGGGTTTTCCGAATAAATAAGTCATTTAAGCCAAATAGGAACAATAAAGACTCAGTGAGATTTATCATGAAGGCTGAAATAAACTTTGGAAAGAAAATTCATCTTCAACATCCTCAAAATTTTAGGACAACATTTTCAACAATTCATAACCAAAAGCAATTTTCATAGGAGTCAATCAAACCTAACATCGTACTTTTTGCAACAAATTTATACTTTCATCAAACCAAAAGAGTTCTATATTTAAACAAAGTGCGAGAATATTACAAAAAGTAATGCAGCTCAAAAAAGCTTTCCACATCACGGAGTAGTTATCTTTAACCAGAACTGCTTCAGGCTACCAGAACCAAAAACAACTGATGATCCTTTTGCTTGTAGTAGCTAATTAATCAACTTGAGTGTATCGCGATATAATTTATAAGTATTCTTGTCTCCGAAAACAAACTGGATGGTTCTTTGATAGATCTCATTCCTCACCTGGTCAGAAGCAACTCGACCATTCTTGAGATCTAAAACTTTTTTTGGGTCAATACAGAGTGTTCATCGCTCATCGTCACTTCACAAAACCTTAACAATGTTGAATTCTTTTTCGCCGAAACAAACGCCATATTATTTGGAATGATTTAGAGGGTTATATATCAATTCTCGCTGGCCGGGCTTCTCTTCCGTTCCGTTCATTTATCGACCATGCTACGTTAAAGCGTTACGGGAGCTTCGGAGATCCGATAAATCTCGTCCATAGCTTGCCTCAAAAATCTTGTCAGATCATCTGAGAGAAGGTCACTTCTGTCCATTCGGGACTCTAGTCTGATAATAACTCGATCGAATCGTTTCACTAATTTGCCCCAAAAAAACAGTTATTCAATCTGAATGCTACCAAATATTTTAGCGCCTCCTTTACTCTTACCATAATTTTTGTTCTGAACTATAATCAAAATTTTTACTACGTTTGTTGTTGGATTTAATTAAAGGCATCAAGCGCCAATCCATGGAGTAAACTATTAGCAGAATTGATGATTAACCCTAGCAGCCCAAAAAAAACGTAATATGAAAAAAAAGAATTAGAAGTCCAGTTTTCAATTTTCCTTCTTCTATCAAAATATCTTATCATATTTTCCACTTGTTCTGCAGTTACACGCTGCAGAGCGCCAATGTTCTTAACACATTTGTTTTTTTGAACTTCTAGATCAGGCGCTTCTGGATCGTCAGCACCATCAGTGGATTCATCGCTAACACAACCTTCAAAAGGTTCCTCGACAACTCCATCAATTTACAACACCTGATTGGATGCCTTCTTTTCAATTTCAAAATCGTCGTATGCCTGTTGAAACACCTGAGTAACATTCAGGTCCCTAGGTTCGATACCTTTCGGTAACAAATCACTCATTTTGTTTCCAACGCGAGTCAGAACATCTACGGGACCATTCGTTACAACAAGGTCGATTAAAAATTTGGCTGGCTTTTTATTCGATTTGAAAGGCACGTCTCCGTATTTCGTCGACAACATAACTGAGCTCTTCATATCTTTGGCCAACTGGAAAGATTTGGCTTTACCATCTCGAACTTTCCATCACATTCGATATAAACAAGAAAGCAGTGATCCAAAGGAAAAACGAACTCACTTTCTTTGTTTCTTGAAGACTTTGCACGCAAGGGGACCTTTTTGATATCTCCCTTTGAGGCATTGGGTTCGTTTGACCCCTGGAAGCTCATTTTTTACTAAACAAAAACGCCTCTAGCAAAAACAAAAAAAAAGGAAAATGTTTAGAAAGTAAATATTTCAGGAAGCGTAAACAGGCAAGCGCTGGAGAGAATCGATATGGCAGATTGGAGTCTATAGCGTTCTGTCGGAGCCATTAGGTAGTGGATAACAATGAAGAAGATTACCTGCAAAGATTGGATTAGCAGCAGAACAAAAACAGTTTCGAAGATTTTGTCAACTGACTGGTAGAAACTGTATGCTTTCAAGTGTGCATTCTTGTCCTATTTGTTGAAAAATAGGTGAAAAATCTCGTTCCTGTTAGCCGTTAGGCAGATCTGTATAGATATCAGTCATGCAGAAGAGTGGGCCAAAAAAGCAATTGCAAAAAAAATTTGCAATAGCTGTCCTATTAAAAAATTTTGAGAACTGATGTAATTGCAACTTCGAAAGTAATTATGCCGAATAATAGAAACTCAACAAGATTTATTGCTAGCGCTTAAAACGGCAGGTCACAGCATTTGAAAATACAGTCCAAAATTTAGCGTTGATGAAAAGAATAGCTGAAGAAAATTGCCAAAAATTTGAGAAGATTCTGACAAAAACAATTTTTGTGCAGTTATAGTGGCAGTGACTGTCTAAGCTACCTTAAGCAGTCATCCTGAAAAAAAACAGAGAGAATTACCACAAGGTGGTTGGTTTGAAAATAAAGCCTCAGATTACAAATGTCAGCTTTAAATACATTTGGGACAACCACTCCAAGCACATACACACCCATAAATATTTCGACTACCATACCGAGGCCACCGCCGGTTGATTCCTTTCGTAGAGACTGTTATAAAACACTGTCTGGTATTTCCATTCAATTTTCAGTTAACGGAAAGATGGCAATTTGTTTCAAAGGTCGCTACTCCAATCAAAATTACAGCTGCACAACTGTGGTCTCAATTCTACAACTGAATCACTTACACACTATTTGAAACACCTACGACATGGCTAGTATGAAAATCAGTGTACTGTATCTTACTGAATTGATTGTGATGTTGATGTTGACTTGTGTAGTCGATAAAGCAAATTAAAAAGGTCAAAGTTCAAGAATTTCAGGATTCAAAATCTGAAATATGGCATTATATTAAAAAAATTAATGTCATAAGTTAACGCTAACACCAGCAACGACATTGACAGACCTGTATGAGTCATAGTTTACTAATATCAACCTAACGGTGGCCATTATATGCTATTTCGATGAAAATTCAATGAACTGCTTTTAATTCTCCGTTAAAAACCTGGGTCAAAACGGACAAAATGGGAGGGTGTTACCATGCCAATTTCTCAGAGACAGCTGAATCATTTTAGGCGAGCCTTATTCCAAGAGAAACGTCTATTTATTATCCACTGAACGCACCAAACACCGTTAAAATTGAATGACTCTACTAGGAGTTTTTAAAGGTTATTGGTACTGTACCAAAGCCGATATTTGATTTGTCTAAGTCAATGAATCCAAGATGTCTGGACCAAATTAAATGGACCATATTTCAAAACAAACCTCAATTCAAGCCCTCTTAAACTCAAGAAATGAACCGAATTGAAATCGAACCATTCCTTGACGAGTTAATAAAGATCAAATGTAACGTACTAGGGCCCATCTCATGGGTACATAGGCGGGAGGGGGTCATATTTGGGCCACTAACTCCAACATGCCTAAACCAAAAAATGATCCTGAAATCAAAATGAACCTCAAAAAAAGACATTTTAAACGCATCAACCAGAGTTAAAATCGGACCATTCGCTCACGAGTTATTCAGGATCAAAGCTGCTGTAGTAGGGCTCTTTTTCACAGGTAAATTTGGTTGTTATTCCCAGATGAAAACTCGACGGTGAACACACCAAATAGCGGAACCTATATCACAATCAAATTGGGTTGATAACCTATTTAGATCACCAACAGAGTAAAAATTGAATAATTATACGGAGAGATATTAGAGTTTTAATGAACAGTACCAAAACCTACAGTTTATCCAAATTGACCAATAATATGACCATAATTATAGCTTAAACCTGTGTTGTGAAAATGAAACATGTTACGCATGTTGTCGCAATACTATGGGGACTATAAACATCACACACATTTGTCGGAAAATTGTTTCATTACCAGAAACCGGTAAAATAGGTCGAAATTCAGGTCGAATCAGGCTGGACCTGTCATGATTTTTTTTCATAACAGCTCGACGAAACAACCCAAACCGTATATTAAACAAAGATAGGGCTTAAGACATACACAGCGAACCATCACAAACTGAAATCGGTTAAGTTTTCGTGGAGATATTGCAAAATAAACGTTTGGTACCAGGTCAAAAATTGCAACTGGTACGTGACATGGATCGTCAAATTGTCAATGGCAACACTAAAATACTTGTACACGTTACAGTATAAATCCATCAGTACATAATATTGGTTGTGATAGGCTATTATTTGACACCAAAAGACCATTTTTTCCACATTTTATCAATCTCTGCCTTAAAGGCGAGTTTTTCAGAAAATGCGAGTACGGCACGTGCAGAGTGAAAACTGAACCACTAAAGTCTGGAAACGTATAAAGGAAAACAAGCAAAACGGTCTCCAGGCACCAGGACGAAGCTAAGGAACCATTGTCTGTGGGTTAAATCACTCATTTTGAAGTTTTGAAAATCTGCCGCTCCGAAAAGTACCTAAAATAGGGTAATTTCCGTTTTACGTCTAAAAAACTCTCATCGACCTCGCCGAGCTAGAGCCGCAACCACTATCAATTGGTGAGACATTTTCTTGCACCACAGAACAAGCCTACTTTCGCTTTGCCTGATGCCTTAAATAAGCTACCGAAAATCTTAACAACTGCAAGACGTAAATGCTGCATAGTTTTGTTCAAACAAAAGTTTTACACTTCTTTTGCAATAAAAAAAAGCACAAGACAGAAGTTTTTTAAATTTAGGGCCTCGCAAGTACAAAAAGGCCAGCACTCCCATGTTACACATCTCATGTGTTCTTGTCGTTGATGCTTCAAGAACTACTCCAAAAAAAAGCAAAATATCACCGATCTAGCTTTCAAGATATTGCTGACCATTTTTATACTTGATGTGTTTTAGACCAACTGTTTCCCAATAAACAACGCAGCTGCTTGTTAGCCAGATGTTTCCGGCGTTCTACGGCCGTTAAATTGTCAAAAAAAGACAAATGATAGGCGCTCCTTCCAGCATTTAAAAGAAGCTGATTTCATACCTGTGAGCATTTGTCCTCTTCAAGTGTTACCTACAGACTCATTTTTTTCGTTTGTTCTAAAACCAATATTGATTTGCCATAATTAGTTTGTTTGATTTGAAGAAGAACCAGAAAAGTGTAGAAAACGTTAAAAAAACTTTTCGTATTTGCTGCGGCAGAAAATGACAAACAAAAACAAAATATTAAAAAAAAAACATAAATTTTAACACCTTTTTGCAAGCCCCTGAATCGTAGTTTTGTGTCCCGAAAGAACCTTTAACAACTCAAATTACTACTTATTTTGTTTGAGGCAGCTATAGAGCTCTATGAAAAGGCAGCCAACGGCTTAGGGAAAGCCGTGTCTTTAAGGAAAAGACCTCCACGCAGAGAGCCAAGGTTGTGGCTGAGGCAAAGCTCTGTTTCTCTTGTTGCGTGATTAACATATATTCAGGCAGCGCAAAAGTTCCGTAAATGTAGGAAAGATGCAACAGCTCCAATAACACCTTACATCACGGAGCTGAAAGGATTTTTCCAGCTAAGCCCTCAACGAACAATAACTTCAAAAATTTGAAGTCGAATGCGGGGGCCAGTAGGCCAGCTACCGGCCGTCAGCAACAAAACAAAACAAACACTTTGTCGTCTGTGACGGATGTCAAAGGCTTTCTTCAGGTCACGGAATTGAAACTGACTAAGTCTTTTGGTGCTAATACTAGGGCTTTGGCTTTATGCGATACCGCTTGCAGTAACTCTTGGGTGTCCGATAGTCTCGCAGATAGGCTCGGTTTGCAGGGTTCCGCCTTAAAACTGACCGTCAAGGGTATAAACACGGAGAAACTCATTGACACAAAGGTGGTTCAATTGACTGTGACAACTCATAAAAATCAAAGAGTCTCAAACAATTCACTGCAAGTCCCTATGTGAGGAAAACAAAAAATGTGGGTTCCGACATCATTGACGTTAATTCCATGCAGAAAACTTAACCACATCTCGCCGTCCTAAATCCGTAAGATATAGTTATAGAAACATTGAGATGATACTTGGACAGGATGTCTACCACGCCATCCGCCCGTTAGAGTACTTTGCAGCCGACGAAAAGTGCTCATCGTTCGCTGTTCGCTTGCCCATATGTTGGGTTTTAAGCGGCCCACTTCCGTCATGTTCCAGTTCAGACTCAATTTGTTTCAAAGCCAATGTCGAACACGGTTGTTAGCTTGCTTGTCAAGCTAAGTCTTGGTATGACATAGAATTGTACGGTGCGTACAAGCATAGTGACCCACGATCCGCAGCCGATGCTCGCGAGAAGAAAATACTTGAAAGAACAACTTTTCATCACGGCCAAAGATACGATATCGGTATGCTATGAGCTGATGACAACATCCGGCAACCGAATAACTACTTTTCGTCACTGGAACAGTTCAAGTCTCTCGAAAAGCGGCTCTCGAGAGATACAACATTGAAAAAAATTACACTAAGACTATCAGTGAAGACCTGGTTACGTAATTCCTATCCCCGATGCTCACATGGTCGAACAGCGGTTGGATAAAGAGTGTTACTTACCATACAATCCCGTAATCAACCCGAACGAACCGGGGAAAGCGCGTAGGGTACTAAATGGTGCAGCAAAGTTTCACGGCGCTTTTTTGAATAAATCTTTGCTCACTCGCCCCGACCTGCTCCAAAACATAATCCATGTGCTCCTTCGATTCCGTCCACATCAGTTTGCTCTGTCCGCAGATATCGAGGTCATGTTCCTCCAAGTGGGTGTCACTGAGTGTGACCAGTCATCACTGCGTTTTTTGTGGCTGGAGGACCCCACAACAAATGTTGTAGTGTATCAATACACGCGCCATATATTTGGTGCTAACGACTCGCCCACATGCGCTAACTATGTACTGCAACGCGCACGGCCCGAGAGAATGTTAGTCAGAAGTCGGAAACAACCAAAGCCGTCCTAGAAAACGTCTACATGGACGATTACTTGAATTCGATGGAGTCACCTGAGAGGGCTCTTAATAGATCGAAGGAATTGGTGCATCTTCTCCATTTAGTTTGGTTCAAGCTTACTAAGCTTCTAAGCAATGCACCAAATCTGGCTGACCAAATCGATGGGTAACCTCATCCCGCCGAACCAAAAGTAAATGCCTCATCTAAGAGTAATCTTCGCACGGGCTTGGGTTGCAATTGGATCACAACAATGATACGCTAGTTGTGAGTCGTGCTACCGCTTGTACAGTAACTAAGTCTTTAACACAACGCTTGGTATTGAGCCTAGAGTCTAAAGTGTTCAATCCTATCGGCCTAGTGACACCAATTACTGTTGGTGCCTGATTGTTACTAAAGGATATTTGGCGTGTCAGCGGGCAGCAATGGGACGAAGAGTTGCAAACAGACAACTGTTGAAAGGTTCCTCGAATGGAGTGTAGAACTACCGAGCTTGCCGAAATCACTATACCATGGACTTTTTTTCGCGGAAACTACTCGAACACCTGGAACTACCCATGTTTGGGAATAGTTCTCAAGAGATCTTCAGCGCTGTTGCATTTCTCCGAGCTCAAGTAAACACTTCTAGTGGGCTGAAAAGTGAGCTTGCATTTGTCCTGTGTAAAGCTCGCGTAGCACCTATGGAGGTGATGACATTTCCAAAGCTAGAGCTGCAAGCTGCCCTACTGGCTGTTCGTTTGAAACAAGACATCTGTCGAGCCTTACTGTGCGTTTTAACAAAGTTTTTTTGTGGACCGACAGCACTACTGTCTTGCAGTGGCTCAAATCCACAAGCAAGCAGCCAATATTTGTTGAAAACCGCGTATGCGAGATTTTACAACATACTAGCGTTGATGAATGGCACCAAGTTGCCTCAAGCGATAATCCGGCAGATGCCGGTACTCGTGGTATGTCCGCTGAGGTTTTGCGATCAAGTAGCTGGGTGAGGTGTCCAGATTTCTTGCAGACCAAGGAATTCACGATAAAACCAAGCGTCGAAGTCGTTAAAAATATCAAACTTTGAATAGTAACTAAGGAAACTGATCATACCAATACATCATTAGCAGTTTCCTAAACCAAGTCAACTAAGGAACCACCCCCCCCCCCCCCAAGTAAATCCTTTCGATAAGAACAGTTTTTATCAGAACTTGCTACGGATAACAGCGTACGCACTCCGCTTGTTACCTTCTCACGAAAGTTACCGCAATGCCGACGGTAACATCATAGACCCCACGGAGATCGACGAAGCCGCGCTTCATCTCCAGTATCTTGTCCAAGGAGAGTCATTCAATGCAGATAGGAAAGATCTCCTCGAAAACAAACCCATCAAACGGGGTAGCCATATTGCTCCGTTTTCTCTTTTTATTAGGCCAAGTCGTCTAAACCGATCGGCCGGCCGCATCAAACGGTTGGTCGAAGTTGAATTTGATGTGAAATATCCTATCGTTCTCGACGCACGCCATGCATTTGTAAAGTTTTTCCTTAGCCACACCCACGTTAAACATCATCATCAAGGCCTTTTCTACCTGCGGGCTAAAATACAAGAACGTTATACCATCCTCAAATTACGATCCTCACTGCGTTCAATTAAATCCAACTGCGTCAGGTGTAGAATATTCCGCGCCGCCACTATTCAACCCATCATGGCTGACCTCC
Organism: Convolutriloba macropyga; assembly: GCF_964194025.1. Taxonomy (NCBI): domain Eukaryota; kingdom Metazoa; phylum Xenacoelomorpha; order Acoela; family Convolutidae; genus Convolutriloba; species Convolutriloba macropyga. The sequence goes on along the minus strand of NW_027451273.1, from coordinate 52,187 downwards.
CAGTTGAAAGACTGACATACCATTCTCTTCCCTTCACGAACTCAGGGGTCGTCTACTTCGGCCGGTTTTACGTTACAGTACGTAGGACTACAGAGAAGAGATAGGGTTTCCTCTTCACATGCTTAAATACTCGTGCCGTTCATGTTGAAATCGATCCGTCCATGGACGCCAGTTCGTGTGTAATGGAAGTGGAGCGGTTCGTTTCCGTCGGACACCTGCCGTTATTTGGTCAGACAATGGCACTAAGTTTGTTGACGCGGAAAAGGAGCTACAAAAAATATCGAGGAAAGAACACCATCGCCGTCGAACTTGCCCACAAATGCGTTTAGTGGAGGTTCAATCCGCCCAGTGCGCCACACCGAGGTGGCATCTGTGAGAGGCTGGTTCATAGTTTTAAGCGAATATTTGACACCATCCTCGTTTTTCGTAGTCTCATGGACGAATTATTGAACTCCACTTTTTGTCTCGTCGAACTCGCACTTAATTCACGAACGTTATCGCCCGTAAGCGCCAACCCGTCCAACCAAGGCGCAATAATACCTAATCATTTCGTACTCGGTTACCAAGCAACAGCAATTCCGTCGATCGTTGGCGTCGACGAGTTCGATCGTCGAAAACGGTAAGCACGCGCACAGTCGGATGCTAACACTGTTTGGGCACGTTGGATCAAAGAGTACGTACCGGCTCTGAACCGACGTTCCAAATGGCAGTCGCCTGCTGAGCAACAACTTAAGACTGTTGACTTGGTCTGGGTAGTTGAAGAGAACAACCTAAGGGGTTACTACCCTAAAGCTCGGAATACTGAACTTCGTTACGGTTCCGACAGCGTCGCACGCTCCGCCGTATTGCGCACGTCCTCCGGATCGCTCGTTCGCCCGCTTATAAAATTGGTATCCATCCTCCCAACATCTTCTGGGCCGGAGGATGTAAACAAGTAAATAGATTTAAAGCAAGAGAAAATTAAAAAGTCACAGTTAAGCATTTTAAATGCGTCTAATATACATAGCAAGTTCCGAAAAAGTTCGTATAACCTAACTCTAAGTAAAGATTACCATGATATGTATCGAAAAAGGCGGTTTTCGGCCTATTATTTTTAGGTTCTCTAGACGATTGTTGATCGATTATAAACCGAGTCTCACGTCAATGACATCAGAAAAAAAAACCAGTAAAAGAGCATCAAATAAACCTTGCCGTCTAAACTCTCACTTGTTGATATGTACGCGGTAATCTTAATACGTTACGATACCTAATACGTTGTCTAATGTGTTGCTTTGTGTAATTGAACGTTGAAATTGAAGATACGAAAGAGTGGTTTTACATCTTTAGCAAGTAATTCAAACACGTTATTGGTGGTGAAGTTGATAGGAAACTTTTCGATTAGGCCCGAGAGAAAAATAATTTTAAGGCAAAAAATATTTGGTCCCCATTTTTTTCAATAAACTGTGTGTTAGTCGTAGTATGAGTGTCGTTATGCTATTGGATGCCTAGAAAACGTCTACATGGACGATTACTTGAATTCGATGGAGTCACCTGAGAGGGCTCTTAATAGATCGAAGGAATTGGTGCATCTTCTCCATTTAGTTTGGTTCAAGCTTACTAAGCTTCCAAGCAATGCACCAAATCTGGCTGACCAAATCGATGGGTAACCTCAATCCGCCAAACCTCACCGAGTAATCTTCGCACGTGCTTGGGTTGCAATTGGATCACAACAATGATACGTAGTTGTGAGTCGTGCTACCGCTTGTGCAGTAACTAAGTCTTTAACACAACGCTTGGTGTTGAGCCTAGTGTCTAAAGTGTTCAATCCTATCGGCCTAGTGACATCAATTACTGTTGGTGCCTGATTGTTACTAAAGGATATTTGGCGCGTCAGCGGGCAGCAATGGGACGAAGAGTTACAAAAAGACAACTTTTGAAAAGTTCCTCGAATGGAGTGTGGAACTACCAAGCTTGCCGAAATCACTATACCAAGGATTTTCTTTCGCGGAAACTACTCGAACACCTGGAACTACCCATTTTTGGCAATAGTTCTCATGAGATCTTCAGCGCTGTTGCATTTCTCCGAGCTCAAGTAAACACTTCTAGTGGGCCGAAAAGTGAGCTTGCATTTGTCCTGTGTAAAGCTCGCGTAGCACCTATGAAGGTGATGACATTTCCAAAGCTAGAGCTGCAAGCTGCCCTACTGGCTGCTCGTTTGAAACAAGACATCTGTCGAGCCTTACTGTGCGTTTTAACAAAGTTTTTATGTGGACCGACAGCACTACTGTCTTGCAGTGGCTCAAATCCACAAGCAAGCAGCCAAAATTTGTTGAAAACCGCATATGCGAGATTTTACAACACATAAGCGTTGATGAATGGCACCACGTTGCCTCAAGCGATAGTCCGTCAGATGCCGGTACTTGTGGTATGTCCGCTGAGGTTTTGCAATCATGTAGCTGGGTGAGGTGTCCAGATTTCTTGAAGACCAAGGAATTCACGATAAAACCAAGCATCGAAGTCGTTAAAAACATCAAACTTTGAATAGTAACTAAGGAAATTGATCATACCAATACATCATTAGCAGTTTCCGTAACCAAGTCAACTAAGGAACCACCCCCGCAAGTAATTCCTTTCGATAAGTACAGTTCTTATCAGAAGTTGCTACAGAAAACAGCGTACGCACTCCGCTTGTTACCTTCTCACGAAAGTTACCGTAATGCCGATGGTAGCATCATAGAACCCACGGAGATCGACGAAGCCGCGCGTCATCTCCAGTATCTTGTCCAAGGAGAGTCATTCAATGCAGATAGGAAAGATCTCCTCGAAAACAAACTCATCAAACGGAGTAGCCATATTGCTCCGTTTTCTCCTTTTATTGGGCCATGTCGTCTAAACCGATCGGCCGGCCGCATCAAACGGTTGGTCGAAGTTGAATTTGTTGTAAAATATCCTATCGTTCTCTACGCACGCCATGCATTTGTAAAGTTGTTCCTTAGCCACACCCACGTTAAACATCATCATCAAGGCCTTTACTACCTGCGGGCTAAAATACAAGAACGTTATACCATCCTCAAATTACGATCCTCACTGCGTTCAATTAAATCCAACTGCGTCAGGTGTAGAATATTCCGCGGCGCCACTATTCAACCAATCATAGCTGACCTCCCAGTTGAAAGACTCACATACCATTCTCTTCCCTTCACGAACTCCGGGGTCGTCTACTTCGGCCCGTTTTACGTTACAGTACGTAGGACTACAGAGAAGAGATAGCGTTTCCTCTTCACATGCTTAAATACTCGTGCCGTTCATGTTGAAATCGTTCCGTCCATGGACGCCAGTTCGTGTGTAATGGGAGTGGAGCGGTTCGTTTCCGTCGGACACCTGCCATTATTTGGTCAGACAATGGCACTAACTTTGTTGACGCGGAAAAGGAGCAACAAAAAAATATCGAGAAAAGAACACCATCGCCGTCGAACTTGCCCACAAATGCATTTAGTGGAGGTTCAATCCGCCCAGTGCGCCATACCGAGGTCGCATCTGTGAGAGGCTGGTTCATAGTTTTAAGCGAATATTTGACACCATCCTCGTTACTCGTAGTCTCATGGACGAAGTATTGAACTCTACTTTTCGTCTTGTCGAACTCGCACTTAATTCACGAACGTTAACGCCCGTAAGCGCCGACCCGTCCAACCAAGGCGCAATAACACCTAATCATTTCGTCGACCGTTGGCCTCGACGAGTTCGATCATCGAAAACGGTAAGCCCGCGCACAGTCGGATGCTAACACTGTTTGGGCACGTTGGACCAAAGAGTACGTACCGGCTCTGAACCGACGTTCCAAATGGCAGACGCCTGCCGAGCAACAATTTAAGACTGTTGACTTGGTCTGGGTAGTTGAAGAGAACAACCTAAGGGGTTACTACCCTACTGCTCGGATTACTGAACTTCGTTACGGTTCCGACAGCGTCGCACGCTCCGCCGTATTGCGCACGTCCTCCGGATCGCTCGTTCGCCCGCTTAAAAAATTGGTACCCATCCTCCCAACATCTTCCGGGCCGGAGGATGTAAACAAGTAATTAGATTTAAAGCAAGAGAATATTAAACAATCACAGTTAAGCATTTTAAATGCGTCTAATATACATAGCAAGATCCGAAAAAGTTCGTATAACCTAACTCCTAAGTAAAGATTACCATGATATGTATCGAATAAGGCGGTTTTCGGCTTATTATTTTTAGGTTCTCTAGACGATTGTTGATCGATTATAAACCGATTCTCACGTCAATGACATCAGACAAAAAACCAGTAAAAGAACATCAAATAAACCTTGCCGTCTAAACTCTCACTTGTTGATATGTACGCCGTAATCTTAATACGTTACGATACTTAATACGTTGTCTAATGTGTTGCTTTATGTAATTGAACGTTGAAATTGAAGATACGAAAGAGTGGTTTTACACCTTTAGCAAGTAATTCAAACACGTTATTGGCGGTAAAGTTGATAGGAAAATTTTCGATTAGGCCCGAGAGAAAAATAATTTTAAGGCAAAAAATATTTGGACCCTATTTTTTTCAATAAATTGTGTGTTAGTCTTAATATGAGTGTCGTTATGCTATTGGATGACTTTACATCGGATTGGAAGGTTGAGAAAAATGACCGTTTCCGTTTTTTGGCAGGTACATGTTTAATCGTTGAAAAACGTTATTATATCGCAACACAAAACGCATGATTGACTATATTGCGGAGACTATGTGTTTTTTCTCTGTCAATTTATTAGTGACATTTGGTTTCTTGGATCCCTGTTACCTAAAAGGGATTCCAAATTGAATGGAATCACAGAAAAGTCTCGTTTACCGAATAAAAAATCGATTAGAGCATTATATATCATAAGCTAGAACGCTCTCGATGCTTTTTATGACTTTTTTAATGCCTAACAAGTGATTCACAGTTTGTGTGAACAGAACGAACGATTGAAACAATAATTGAAATTTTTGTGTGGAAACAACGCATTACTGACATTTGGTTTCTTGGATCGCTGTTACCTAATAATGACTCAAAGTGAAAGGACTCACAGAAAAGTCTCATTTTACAGAACAAAAAGTCAATTAAAACAATATATATCATAAGTTAGAACGCTCTGGATACTTTTTTTGACCTTTTTGAATGCTTATCAAAGGATTCACACTTCCTGTGAATAGAACGAGCCAATGAAACAATCATTGAAACTTTTTGTGGAAACGAGTATTTCAAACACGTTATCGGCGGTAAAGTTGATAGGAAACTTCCCGATTAGGCCCGAGAGAAAATTAATATTAGGGAAAAAAATTTGACTCTGTTTTTCTTTATTAAACAGTGTGTTTGCTTTAGTAAGAGTGTAGTTGTGCTATTGGATGAAGTTTCAACGGTTTGGAAGGTTGAGAAAAGTGACCGTTTACGTTTTTCGGCAGGTACATGTTTTATCATTGAAAAACGTTATTTTATCGCAACACAAAACGCATGATTGATTATATTGCGGAAACGATGTGTTTTTGTTTCTCTCAATTCATTACTGGCATTTGGTTTCTTGGAACCCTGCTACCTAATAATGATTCAAAGTGAATTGACTCCCAGAAAAGTCTCAGTTTAAAGAACAATAAGTCGACTAAAACATTATATATCATAAGCTAGAACTCTCTCGATGCTTTTTATGACGTTTTTCAATGCTTACCAAATGAATCACACTTGGTGTGAACAGAACGAACCATTGAAAAACAATCATCGAATTTGTTTGTTGGAAACGAGAAAATCAAACACTTTATCGGTGGTAATGTTGATAAGAAATTTTACAATTAGGACCGAGAGAAAAATAATATTAGGGAAAAAAATTGAACCCTGTTTTTCTTCATTAAACAGTGTGTCAGCATTATTAAGAGCGTATTTATGCTCTTGGATGAAATCCAACGGATTGGAAGGTTGAGAAAAGTGACCGTTTACGTTTTTTGGCAGGTACATGTTTAATCATTGAAAAACGTTATTATATCGCAACAAAAAACGCATGATTGACTATATTGCGGAGACGATTTGTCTTTTCTCTGTCAATTCCGCACTTACTATTGGCTTCTTGGATCCCTGCTACCTAATAATGAGTCAAAGTGAATGGACTCACAGAAAAGTCTCCTTTACAGAACAAAAAATCGATTGAAACATTATATACCATAAGCTAGAACTCTCTGGATGCTTTTTATGACGTTTTTCAATGCTTACCAAATGAATCACACTTGGTGTGAACAGAACGAACCATTGAAAAACAATCATCGAATTTTTTGTGGGAAACGGGAAATTCAAACACTTTATCGGCGGTAATGTTGATATGAAACTTTACAATTAAGACCGAGAGAAAAATAATATTAGGGAAAAAAATTGGACCCTGTTTTTCTTCATTAAACAGTGTGTCAGCATTAGTAAGAGCGTATTTATGCTCTTGGATGAAATCCAACGGATTGGAAGGTTGAGAAAAGTGACCGTTTACGTTTTTCGGCAGGTACATGTTTAATCATTGGAAAACGTTATTATATCGCAACAAAAAACGCATGATTGACTATATTGCGGAGACGATTTGTCTTTTCTCTGTCAATGCCGCACTTACTATTGGCTTCTTGGATCCCTGCTACCTAATAATGAGTCAAAGTGAATGGACTCACAGAAAAGTCTCCTTTACAGAACAAAAAATCGATTGAAACCTTATATACCATAAGCTAGAACTCTCTGGATGCTTTTTGTAACCTCTTTGTTAGTGCTCACCAAGTGATTCACACTTGTTGTGAATAGTATGAACAATTGAACCGATAATTGAAGCATTTTTGTGGAAATGAGTACTTCAAACACGTTAACGGCGGTAAAGTTGATACGAAACTTTCCGATTAGGCCCGGGAAAAATATTTTAGGGCAAAAAAATTTTAGACCCTATATTATTGATTTTTAAACTGTCTCATAGCGTCGGTAGGAGTGCCGTTCTGCTATAGGATGAATTTCCAAGGGATCGGAAGGTTGAGAAATTGGATCATTTACGTTTTTTCGCCAGATACATGTTTAATCATTGAAAAACGTTTTGATATCGTAACACGAAACCTATAATTGACTATATTGAAGGGACTAAGTTTTTTTTTCTCTCAATTGGTTACTGAAAATTGATTATTTTGTTTCCTGCTACCTAAAAACGATTCAAAGTGATTGAACTCACAGTAAACTTTCATTCACAGAATAAAAAGTCGACTAAAACATTATATATCATAAGCTGAAAAGCTCTGGATCCTTTTCATTACCTTTTTTTAATGCTTACCAAGTGAATCACACTTAGTGTAAAAATGATGGACACTGAAACGATAATCAAATTTTTTTATGGAAACGAGTATTTCAAACACGTTATCGATGGTAAAATTGATATGAAACTTTCCGATTGGGCCCGAGAAAAATTAATTTTAAGGCCAAAAAAAATGTGGGCACTATTTTTCTCATTAAACTTTGTGTCTGCTTTAGTAAGAGTGCCGATTTGCTATTGGATGAGTTTACAAGGGATTGGAAGTTTGAGAAAATGACCGTATACGTTGTTCGCCAGGTACCTGTTTAATCACTGAAAAACGTAATAATATCGCAACACAAAACCCATGATTGACTATATTGCGGAGTCTATGTTTTTTTCCTCTCTCTATTTTTTACTGACATTAAGGTTTCTTGTATCCATGTTGCCTAATAATTATTCAAAATGAATGGGATCACAGAAAAGTCTCAGTTTACAGAACAAAAAGTTGATTAAATATTATATATCATAAGCTAGAACACTTTGGATGCTTTTTATGACCTTTTTTAGTGCTAACCAAGTGATTCACACTTGATTCGAACATTTCAAACAAGTTATCAACGGTAAAGTTGATATGAAACTTTCCAATTAGGCACGAGAAATGAAAAATTTTGGACCTTATTTTTCTTCATTAAACTGGGTTTTAGTTTTCGTAGGAGTGCCGCTATGCTATTGCATAAGTTTACAAGGGATTGAAAGGTTGAGAAAAGCGACCGTTTACGCTTTTCGCCGGGTACATGTTTAATCATTAGAAAACATTATAAAAAGCAACAAAAAACGCATGATTGACTATATTGCGGGACTATGTGTTTTTCTCTCTCAATCGATTACTGAATTTTGGTTGTTTGGGTCCTGGCTACCTATTAAAGATTCCAAGTGATTGGACTCACAGAAAATTCTCATATACAGGACAACATGTCAATTAATTTTTTTTATCATAAGTTCAAACGCTCTGGAATCTTTTGTTGAAACGAGCTTCTAAAAAAACACGTTATCGACGGTAAAGTTGATATGAAACTTTCCGATTGGGCCCGAGAAAAAATTAATTATAAGGCCAAAAAAAATTTGGACCCTATTTTTCGCATTAAACTTTGTGTCAGCTTTAGTAAGAGTGCCATTTGCTATTGGATGAGTTGACAAGGAATCGAAAGGTTGAGAAAAGTGACCGTATACGTTGTTCGCCAGGTACCTGTTTAATCACTGAAAAACGTAATAATATCGCAACACAAAACCCATGATTGACTGTATTGCGGAGTCTATGTTTTTTCCTTCTCTATTTATTACTGACATTAAGGTTTCTTGGATCCCTGTTGCCTAATAATTATTCAAAGTGAATGGACTCACAGCAAAGTCTCAGTTTACAGAACAAAAAGTCGATTGAATATTATATATCATAAGCTAGAACGCTCTGGATGCTTTTTATGACCTTTTTAGTGCTAACCAAGTGATTCACACTTGATTCGAACATTTCAAACAAGTTATCGACGGTAAAGTTGATATGAAACCTTCTGATTAGGCACGAGAGAGGAAAAATTTTGGACCTTATTTTTCTTCATTAAACTGGGTTTTAATTTTCGTAGGAGTGCCGTTATGCTATTGCATAAGTTTACAAGGGATTGAAAGGTTGAGAAAAGCGACCGTTTACGTTTTTCGCCAGGTGAATGTTCAATCATTGGAAAACGTTATAATAAACCAACAAAGAACGCATGATTGACTATATTGCGGGACTATGTTTTTTTCTCTCTCAATCGATTACTGAATTTTGGTTGTTTGGGTCCTAGCTACCTATTAAAGATTCCAAACGATTGGACTCAAAGAAAAGTCTCATTTACAGAACAACATGTCAATTAAATTATTTCTTTATCATAAGTTGGAACGCTCTGGATTCTTTTTTTACCTTTTTGTTGAAACGAGCTTCTAAAAAACACGTTATCGACGGTAAAGTTGATATGAAACTTTCCGATTAGGCCCGAGAGAATAATAATTTTATGGGAAAAATTTTTTAGACCCATTTATTCTTCCCGAAACTGTCTGTTAGTTTCAATGGGAAGCCCTTCTACTATAGGATGAGCTTACGAGGGTTTTGAAGGTTGAGAAAGGTGACCGTTTACGTTTACATGTTGAATCATTGAAAAACATTATAATATTGCAACACAAAACATAAGATCGGCTATGTTCCTGGTACTATGTGTTTTTGGTTACTGACAATTGGGTTTTTGGGTATTTGTTGTCTATTAATCATTCAAAGTGAATGAACTCACAGAAAAATCTTATTACAGAACAAAAAGTTCGATTAAAACATAATATGTCATAAGCTGCAAGGCTCTGGATGCTTTTTATGACCTTTTTAATGCTTACCAAGAACTGATTTGAAAAGAATGAACCATTGAATTGGTCATTGATCTTTTTGTGGAAACGAGTGTTTCAAACACGTTTTCGACGGTATTTTTGATATGGAAATTTCCGATTAGGTCCGAGAGAAAAAAATTTCAAGGCAAAATAATTTTGAACCTGTTTTTCTGCATTAAATTGTGTATTATTTTGAATAGGGGAGCCGTTATGCTGTTGGATGAGTTTACAAGGGGTTGGAAGGTTGAGAAATGCGACTGTTTACGTTTTTTGCCAGGTACATGTAGAGTCATTTAAAAACGTTATACTATCGCATCATAAAACATATGAACACTTTGTTGACTAGATTGCTGGGACCATGTGTTTTTTCTCACTCAGTTAATTACTGGCATTTAGTTTCTGGGTCCTGGCTACCAATTAAAGATTCAAAGTGAATGGACTCACAGAAAAGTCTCATTTACAGAACAAAAAGTCGATTAAAACTTTATATATCATACGCTGGAACAATAATGCTTTTTATGACCTTTTTAGTGCTCACCGAGTAACTCAACTTAATGTGAACAAAAAAAACCACTGAAAACTTTTCTTGTGGAAACGAGTATTTCGAACACGCTGTCGACGGTAAAGCTGATAATAAATTTTCCGATTAAGCCCGAGAGAAAAAAATTTTGACAAATTTTTGGGACCCTATTCTCTACGTTAAACTGTGTTATTTTCAGTATGAGTGCCCTTCTGCTACAGGATGAGTTTACAAAGGACTGGAAGGTTGAGAAAAATGACTTTTTTTTGTTTTTGGCCAGGTACATGTTAAATCATTGAAAAATGTTACAATATAGCAACAAAAAACATATGATTGACCATAATGCAGGGACTATGTGTTTTTTTTCTCTATCAATCGATTACTAACAATTGTTTTTTGGGTACTCGCTACCTATTAACAATTAAGCGTGAAAGGACTCGAAAAAAAGTCTCATTTACAGAACGCAAAGTCGACTGAAACATTATATATCATAAGCTGGAACATTATGCATGCTTTTTAAGACAATTTAGTGCTTACCAAGTTATCCACACTTGATGTGAATGGAACGAAACTTTGACTCCATCATTAAATCTTTTTTTTTTGAAACGAGTGTTTCAAACACATTATCGACGGTGAATTTGATGAGAAATTTTCCGATTAGGTCCAATTGAAAAATTTTTTTCAGGCAAAAAACTTTTGGACTATTTATTTTTCTTCCTTAAACTGTGTGTTAGTTTCAGTAGGAGTGCCGTTGTGGTATAGGATGAGCTTACAGTAGATGGGAAGATTGAGAAATGTTATGCTGTTGGATGAGTTTACAAGGTATTGGAAGGTTGAGAAATGCGACTGTTTAGGTTTTTCGCCAGGTACATGTCGAGTCCTTAAAAATTGTTATACTATCGAATCACAAAACATATGAACACATTATTGACTTGTTTGCTGGGACCATGTGTTTTTTCTCACTCAATTGATTACTGGCATTTAGTTTCTGGGTCCTGGCTACCTATTAAAGATCCAAAGTTAATGGACTCACAGAAAAGTCTCATTTACAAAACAAAAAGTCGATTAAAACCTTATTTATCATAAGCTGGAACGTTCTGGATGCTTTTTATAACTTTCTTAGTGCTTACCAAGTAACTCAGATTATTGTGAATAAAAAAAACCACTGAAACAATCAATAAAACTTTTTTGTGGAAACGAGTATTTCGAACACGCTATCGACGGTAAAGCTGATATGAAACTTTCCAATTCAGCCCGAGAGAAAAATAATTGTTCGGCAAATTTTTGGACTCTATTTTTCTACGTTAAACTGTGTTATTTTCAGTATGAGTGCACTTCTGCTACAGGATGAGTTTACAGGGGACTGACTGGAAAGTTGCAAATGTGACCTTTTTCGTTTTTGGCCAGTTACATGTTAAATCATTGAAAAATGTTAAAATATAGCAACAAAAAACATATGATTGAATATATTGCTGGGACTATGTGTTTTCTTTCTCTATCAATCGATTACTAACATTTGTTTTTTTGGGTCCTCGCTACCTATTAACGATTAAACGTGAAAGGACTCACAAAAAAGTCTCTTTTGCAGAACGCAAAGTCGACGCCAGGTACATGTCGAGTCCTTAAAAAATGTTATACTATCTCATCACAAAACATATGAACACAATTTTGACTAGTTTGCTGGGACCGCGTGTTTTTTCTCATTCAATTGATTACTGGCATTTAGTTTCTGGGTCCTGGCTACCTATTAAAGATTCAAAATTAATTGACTCACAGAAAAGTATCATTTACCCAAAAAAAAAGTCGATTAAAACCTTATTTATCATACGCTGGAACGCTCTGGATGCTTTTTATGACTTTTTTAGTGCTTACCAAGTAACTCAGCTTATTGTGAACAAAAAGAACCACTGAAACAATCAATAAAACTTTTTTGTGGAAACCTGTATTTTGAACACGCTATCGACGGTAAAGCTGATATGAAACTTTCCAATTAAGCCCGAGAGAAAAATAATTCTTCGGCAAAATTTTGGGATTCTATTTTTCTACGTTAAACTGTGTTATTTTCAGTATGAGTGCCCTTCTGCCACAGGATGAGTTTACAGGGGACTGACTGGAAGGTTGCAAAAAGTGACCTTTTTCGTTTTTTGGCCAGTTACATGTTAAATCATTGAAAAACGTTACAATATCGCAACAAAAAACATATGATTGACCATATTGCTGAGACTATGTGTTTTCTTTCTCTATCAATCGATTACTAACATTTGTTTTTTTCTGTCCTCGCTACCTATTAACGATTAAAAGTGAATGGACTCACAGAAAAGTCTCAATTACAGAACGAAAAGTCGATTGAAAGTGTATATATCATAAGCTGGAACGCTATGGATGCTTTTTTCAGACAATATAGTGCTTACCAAGTTATCCACACTTGATGTGAATAGAACAAAACATTTACTCCGTCACCGCGCCTTTTTTGTTGAAATGCGTGTTTCAAATACATTATCAACGGTAAATTTGATGAGAAACTTTTCGATGAGGCCCGAGTGAGAAATGATTTTCAGGCAAAAAACTTTTGGACTCTATTTTTCTTCCTTAAACTGTGTGTTAGTTTCAGTCGGAGTGCCGTTGTGGTATAAGATGAGCTTACAGCACATGGGAAGGTTGAGAAATTTTGCAGTTTACGTTTTTTGCTAGGTACATTTTTAATCAATGAAAAATGTTATATTATCGCAACACAAAAAAATTGATTGACTATTTGACTATGTGTTTTTTCTGTATCAATAATTACTGATAATTAGGATATTGCTATCTATTTATGATTCAAAGTGAATGGAGTCACAGAAAAATCTCATTTACAGAACAAAAAGTTTTAGTTACAGAACTAAAACATTATATATCATAAGCTGTAACACTCTTGATGCTTTTTTAAGACAATTTAGTGTTTGCCAAGTTATTCAAACTTATTTTGAACAGAGCGAACCATTGAAACGATTGTTGAACTTTTTTTGTGGAAATGAGTCTTCCAAACACGTCACCGACGGTAAATTTGATATGAAACTTTCCGATTAGGCCCGAGAGAAAAATATTTTTCCGGCAAAAATTTTTGGGACACCTTTTTTCTTCCTAAAACTGTGTATGAGTTTTAAAAGGAGTGCCTTTCTGATTTAGGATGAGTTTACAGGGGATCGGAAGGTTGAGAAAAAAGTCCGTTTACCTTTTTCGCCAGGTACATGTTAAATCTTTGAAAAACGTTATAATTTCCGAACACAAAGTGTATGATTGACTATTTTGCGGGGACTATCTGTTTTTATCTCTCAAATAATTACTGACTTTTGCTTTTTTAGGCCCCATGTACCTATTTATGATTCAAAGTGAATGGAATTAAAGAGAAATCTTATTTACAGAACAAAAAGTCGATAAAAACCTTATATATCAAAAGCTGCAACGCTTTCGATGCTTTTTTTTGACATTTTAGTGCTTACCAAGTGATTCAAACTTGATGTGAATAAAACCGATCATTGAAACGATCATTGAACTTGTTTGTGGAAACGAGTTTCCAAAAACATTATTGACGGTAAAGTTGATATGAAACTTTCCGATTAGGCCCGAGAGAAAAATAATTTCAAGGCAAAAAATTTTGGACCCTAATTTACTTCCTTAAACTGTGTGTTGGCTTCAGTAGAAGGAGTGCCGTTGTGTTATAGGAAAAGTTTACAAGGGATTGTGAGGTTGAGAAATGTGAACGTTTACGTTTTTCGCCAGGTACATGTTTAATCATTGAAAAACTTTATAATATCGCAACACAAAACGTATGATTGACTATTTTGCCGGGACAAAAAATATGATTGATTTTTTTGCGGGAACTATGTGTTTTTTCTCGATCAATTAATTACTGACGGTGGGTCCTTGCTATCTATTTATGAATCAAAGTGAATGGAGTCGCAGAAAAATCAAATTAAGAGAACAAACAGTCGACTAAAACATTATATATCATAAGCTGTAACAATCTGTATGCATTTTTCTGACCATTTTCAGTGCTTACCAAGTAATTCAAAGTTATTATGAACAGAACGAACCATTGAAACGATCGTTGAACCTTTTTTGTGGTAATGAGTTTTTCAAAAACGTCATCGACGTTAAAGTTGATATGAAACTTTCCGATTAGGCCAGAGAGAAAAGTATTTTTCCCAAAAAAACTTTTGAGACACTATTTTTCTTCCTAAAACTGTGTATAAGTTTCAAAAGGAGTGCCTTTCTGCTAAAGGATGAGATTACGAGGGATTGGAAGGTTGTGAAAAGTGACCGTTTACGTTTTTCGCAATGTACATGCTTAATCATTGAAAAACGTTGTAATAGTGCATCTCAAAACGTAGTATTGACTATCTTGCGGGGACTATGTGTTTTTTATCTCTCAATTATTTACTGGCATATGCTTTTTTGGGTTCCTGGTACCTATTATGATTCAAAGTGAATGGAATCACAGAGAAATCTTATTTACAGAACAAAAAGTTGGTTAGAACCTTATATATCAAAAGCGAGAACGCTTTGGATGATTTTTAATGACATTTTAGTGCTTACCAAGTGATTCACACTTGATGTGAATAGAAAAAATCATTGAAACGATCATTGAAATTGTTTGTGGAGACGAGTTTTCAAAAAAATTATTGACAATAAAGATGATATGAAACTTTCCGATTAGGCCCCAGAGAAAAATAATTTTTCAGCCAAAATTTTTTGCATACTATTTTTTTCCTAAAACTGTGGGTTAGTTTCATTAGGAGTGCCGTTCTGCTATAGGATGAGTTTTCAAGGGATTGGAAGGTTGAAAATGTGAACCTTTACGTTTTCGCCAGATACATGTTTAATAGCTGAAAAACGTTTTAATATAGCAACAAAACACGTGTGATTGACTATTTTGCGGGTACTATGTGTTTTTTCTCTCTCAAATAATTACTGACATTTGTTTTTTTGGGTCCTTGGTACCAATTTATGATTCAAAGCCAATGGACTCACAGAAAAATCTTATTTACAGAACAAAAAGTCATTTAAAACATTATAAATCATAAGCTGGAACTCTCTGGATGTTTTTTATGACATTCTGGTGATAACTAAGGAATTCACACTTGATGTGAATAGAGCAAATCATTGAAACGATGATATAACTTGTTTGTGAAAAAGAGTTTTCAAAAACCTTATTGATGGTAAAGTTGACATGAAATTTTCCGATTAGGCCCGAGAGAAAAATAATTTTTCGGCCAAAAATTTTTGCGTCCTAATTTTATTCCTTAAAATGTGTGTTAGTTTCCTTAGGAGTGCCGTTCTTCTATAGGATGAGTTTGCAAGGGATTGAAAGGTTGTGAAATGTGACCGTTGTTTACGTTTTTCGCCAGGTACATGTTTAGTCATTGAAAAAACGTTATATTAAGGCAACACAAAACGTATGGTTGACTATTTAGCGGGACTATGTTTTTTTTCTCTTGCTTTTTTGGTTTTTCGGTACCTAATTATGTTGTAAAGTGAATTGATCACAGATAAATCTTATTTACAGAGCAAAAAGGCAATTAACAAATTATATATCATAAGCTGGAACGATCTGGATTCTTTAATGACATTTTAGTGCTTACCAAGTGATTCACATTTCAAAAGAATAGAACAAACCATTGAAACAACCATTGAACCTTTTTTGTGCAAACGAGTTTTCAAAAACTTTATAGACGGTAAAGTTGATACGAAACTTTCCGATTAGGCCCGAGAGAAAAATAATTAATCCGGAAAAAATTTTCAAAAAAATGGACCCTACTATTCTTCTTTAAACTGTGTTAGTTTCAAAAGGAGTGTTCTTCTGCTATACGATAAGTTTACAAGGGATTGGAAGTTTGAGAAGTTTGACCGTTTACGTTTTTTGCCGTTTACGTTTACATGTTAAATCATTGAAAAACTTTATAAAATCGCATACAAATTATATGGTTGACTATACTGCTGAGACTATGTGCTTTTTCTCACTCAATTGACTACTAACATTTGGTTTTTGGTTTCTTGCTACCTTTTAATGAAAAAAAGTAAATGGAATAAAAGAAAAGTCTCAATTACAGAACGAAAAGTCGATTGAAATATCATATATCATAAGCTGGAATTTTTTTGACATTTTAGTGCCTAACAAGTGATTCATAGTTGATGTGAATAGAACGAACCATTGAAACGATCATTGAACCTTTTTGTGGATATGAGTTTTCAAATACAGTATTGACGGTAAAGTTGATATGAAACTTTTCGATTAGGCCCCAGAAAAAAAATTTCCGTTCTGTCATAGGATGAGTTTTCGAGAGATTGGAAAATTGAGAAATGTGACCGTTTATGTTTTTTGCCAGGTACATGTTAAATCATTGAAAAGCGTTGTAAAATCCCGGCAAAAAATATGATTGACTCTACTGCTGGGACTATGTGTTTTTTCTCTCTCATACAATACACCCAATTGATTTTTGAGTCCTGGCTACCTAATAATGATTCCACGTGAATGGAATCACAGAAAGGTCTCGTTTACAGAACGAAATGTCGATTAAATATTATATATCAAAATCTGGAACGCTTTGGACGCTTTTTTATGACCTTTTTGTAGTGCTTACCAGTTGATTCACACTTGTGAAAATTATGAACAATTGAACCGATCATTAAAGCATTTTTGTGGATTCACACTTGATATGAATAAAACAATTCATTGAAACGATCAATTAACTTTTTTGTGGAAACGAGTTTCCAAAAACATTGTTGACGGTTAAGTTGATATGAAAATTTCCGATTAGGCCCCAGAGTAAAATAATTTTTCCGCCAAAAAATTTTGTATCCTATTTTTCTTCCTCAGAATGTGTGTTAGCCTCAGTAGGAGTGCCGTTCTGCTATAAAGGGTTCTGCTATAAAGTGCCGTTCTGCGTTTAATCATTGAAAAACGATATATTATCACAACACTAAACATTACTGTCTATACTGCTGGGAAAGTGTTTTTTCTCACTCAATTAATTACTAACAATTGATTTTTTAGTCCTGGCTACCTATTAAGGACTCAACGTGAATTGACTCACAAAAAGGTCTCATGTACAGAACGAAACGTCGATTAAAGCAAAATAGAATCAAAATCTGAAACGCTCTGGACGCTTTTTTATGACCTTTTTAGTGCTTAACAAGTGACTCACAATTGATATGAATAGAACGACAGATTGAAACAAATATTGAACACTTTTTGTGGACACGAGTAATTCAAACAGGTTTCCGACCGTAAAATTGATATGTAATTTTTCGATTAGGCCCGAGAAAAAAGTACTTTATCGGCAAAAAATTTCTAGAATCTTTTATCTTCCTTAAACTGTGGGTCAGTCTTGGTAGGAGTGCCGTTCTGCTATAGGATGAGTTTAAAAGGGGTTGGAAGGTTGAGAGATATGACCGTTCACGTTTTTCGCGAGGTACAGGGACTCTGTGCTTTTTCTAACTCAATCGATTACTGACTTTTGGTTTTTTGGGTCTTTGCTACCTATTAGTGTTTCAAAGTGAATGGACTCATAAAGACTCTAATTTACAGAACAAAAATTCGACTCAGACATTTTGTATCATAAGCTGGAACACTTTGGATGCATTTTCTGAACATTTATATTGCTTATAAAGTGATTCACACTTAGTGTGAACATAATGATCCATTGAAACAATCATTGAACTTTGTTTGTTTGTGGAAGCGGGCACTTCAAACACGTTACCGACGGTAAAACGATATGAAACTTACCGATTAGGCCCGTGAGAAAAATATTTTTAAGTCAAAAAATTATTTGGATCCTTTTTTTTCTCCTTAAACTATTTGCTGGGCTCAGAAGGAGTGCCATTCTGCTATAGGTTGAGTTTACCAGGGATTGGATGGTTGAGGAATGTGACAGTTGAGGAATTGAAAAACGTTATAGTTTCGCAAAACAAAACTTATGACTAACTATATCTCGTAGACTTTGCCTGTTTGAGCCCTTGCTGCCTATTTTTGATTCAAAGTGAAAGGAATCTTAGAAAAGTCTCATTTACAGAACAAAAAATTGATTCAATTGCGATATATCATAAGCTGGAACGCTCTTAATGCTTTCCATTGACATTTTTAGTGCTTACCAAATGATTCACAAATAGTGTGACCAGAACGAACCACTGAAACAATCATTGACACTTTTTTTGTGAAAACGAGTAATTCAAACACGTTATCGGCGGTGAAGTTGAAAGGAAACTTTCCGACTAGGCCCGAAAGAAAAACATGTTAGGGAAAAAATTTTGACCCTGTTTTTCTTCATTAAACAGTGTGTTAGCTTTCGTAGGAGTGTAGTTATGCTATTGGATGAAATTTTATCGGATTGGAAGATTGCGAAAAGTCACTGTTCACTTTTTTGGCAGGTCCATGTTTAATCATTGAAAAACGTTATTATATCGCAACACAAAACGCATGTTTGGCTATTTTGCGGATACGATGTGTTTTTTCTCTGTCATTTCATTACTGACATTCGGTTTCATGGATCAATGCTACCTAGTGATGATTCAAAGTGAGTGGACGCAAAGAAAAGTCTCAGTTTGCGGAACAAAAATTTGATTGAAACCTTATCTATCATAAGCTAGAACGCTCTGGATGCTTTTTGTGACCTTTTTTAGTTTTGTAGTGCTTACCAAGTGATTCACACTTGTTGTGAAAAGTATGAACAATTGAACCGATCATTAAAGCATTTTTGTGGTAACGAGTAATTCAAACACGTTAACGGCGATAAAGTTGATACGAAACATACCGATTAGGCTCGGGAGAAAATAATTTTAAGGCAAAAAAGTTTGGACACTATATATTTCGTTTTCAAACTGTCTTCTAGCGTCGGTAGGAGTGCCGTTCTGCTATATGATGAATTTACAAGAGATCGGATGGTTGACAAATGTGACCGCTTACGTTTTTCGCCAGATACATGTTTAACCATTGAAAAACGTTTTGATATCGTAACACGAAACCTATGATTGAATATATTGAGGTGACTATGGTTTTTTGTCTCTCAATTGGTTACTGAATTTCGAGTTTTTCGTTTACTGCTATCTATTAACGATTCAAAGTGATTGGACTCACAGTAAAGTCTCATTTACAGAATAAAAAATCGATTAAAACATTATTTATCATAAGCTGAAACGCTCTGGATTCTTTTTATTACCTTTTTTTAATACTTACCAAGTGAATCACACTTGTTGTTAAAAGATGGACCATTGAAACGATCATCAAAATTTTTTGTGGAAATGAGTATTTCAAACATGTTATCGACGGTAAAGTTGATATTAAACTTCCCGATTGGGCCCAAGAGAAAAATAATTTAAAGGCAAATTATTAAACTTTGTGTCAGCTTCAGTACGAGTGCCGCTATGCTATTGGATGAGTTTACAAGTAAATTGGAAGCATGAGAAAAGTGACCGTTTTCGTTTTTCGCGAGGTACATGTTTAATCATTGAAAAACGTTGTAATATCGCAACAGAAAAAAAAGAATGACTATTTTTCGGGGACTATGTATTTTTTCTCTATCAATTATTTGCTGACAGTTTTTCGGGTCCTTGCTATCAATTGCTATGGTTCAAAGTGAATGGAGTAACAGAAAATTCTCATTTACAGAACAAAAATTCGACTAAAACGTTATATATCATAAGCTGTAACGCTCTGAATGCTTTTTAAGATAATTCAGTGCTTACCAAGTTATCTACTCTTGATGTGAATAGAACGAACTATTGAATCGCTAATTTATCCTTTTTGTTGAAACGAGTGTTTCAATACATTATCGATTGTAAAGTTGATGAAAAAGTTTCCGATTAAACTCGATAGAAAAAAAATTTTCAGTCAAAATTTTTTTGGACTCTATTTTGCTTCCTTAAATTGTGTGTTAGTTTCAGTAGGAGTGCTGTTGTGGTATAGGATGAGCTTACAGGAGATGGGAAGGTTGAGAAATGTTGCCGTTTAAGTTTTTCGCCAGGTCTACGTTTAATCATAAAAAACGTTATAATATCGCAACATAAAAAAAATATTTTTGACTATTTTGCGGGAACTATGTATCTTTCTCTATCATTTAAAAGCTGACAGTGGGTTTTTAGCTCCTTGGTATATATTTTTGATTCAAAGTAAATGGACTCACAGAAAAATCTCATTTACGGAACAAAAAGTGTACTAAAACATTATATATCATAAGCTGTAACGCTCTGGATGCATTTCTCTGACCATTTTTTTTGTGCTTACCAGGTATTTCAAAGTTATTGTGATCAGAGTGAACCATTGAAACGCTTGTTGAACCTTTTTTGGAAATGAGTCTTCCAAACACGTCATCGACGGTAACTTTGATATGAAATTTTCCGATTAGGCCCGAGAGAAAAAAATTTTTCGGCAAAAAAATTTTGGGACACCATTTTTCTTCCTAAATCTGTGTATAAATTTCAGAAGGAGTGCCTTTCTGCTGTAGGAGGAGATTAAAAATTAGGCACGAGAAAAATAATTTTAAAGCAAAAAATTTTTGAACCCTATTTTTCTTCCTTAAATAGTGTGTTAGCCTCAGTAGGAGTTCCGTTCTGCTATGCGATGAGTTTAAAAGGGATTGTAACGTTGAGAAAAGTGACCGGTTAGGTTTTTCGCCAGGTAAGGTTAGGTTTTTCGCCAGGTACATGTTAAATTTTTGAAAAACCTTATAATATCCGATCAAAAACGTATGATTGATTATGTTGCGGGGACTAAGTGTTTTTTATCTCTCAACTAATTATTTAACTATCTTAACTAATTTATGATTCAAAGTGAACGGACTCACAGAAAAATCTTATTTACAGAACAGAAAGTTGTTTAAAACCGTATATATCAAAAACTGGAACTGTTTGGATGCTTTTTTATGACATGCAATCATCGAAACGATCACTGAACTTGTTTGTGAAGAAGAGTTTTCAAAAACCTTATTGACGGTAAAGTTGACATGAAACTTTCCGATTAGGCCCGAGAGAAAAATAATTTTTCGGCAAAAAATTTTTGCATCCTAATTTTATTCCTTTAACTGTGTGTTAGGTTAATTAGGAGTGCCATTCTGCTATAGGATGAGTTTGCAGGGAATTGGAAGGTTGCGAAATGTGACCGTTTACGTTTTTCGCCAGGTACAAGTCATTAAAAAACGTTATATTATCGCAACACAAAACGTATGGTTGACTATATGGCGGGACTATGTTTTTTTCTCTTGTTTTTTGGGTGTTCGGTACCTAATTAAGATTCAATGTGAATGGACTCAAAAAAAATTATTTACAGAACAAAAAGTCAATTAAAACATTATATATCATCAACCGGAACGCTCTGAATTCTTTTTTTTGACATTTTTGGCGCTTACAAGAGACTCACATTTGAAGTGAATAGAACGAACCATCAAAAAGATCGTTGAACTTTTTTTGTGCTAACGAGTTTTCAAAAACTTTATTGACGGTAAACTTGATATGAAACTTTCCGATTAGGCCCGAGAGAGAAATAACTAATCGGCAAAACAATGATAAAAATTGACCATATCATTCTTCCTTAAACGGTGTGTCAGTTTCAAAAGGTGTGTCCTTCTGCTATAGGATGAGCTTACAAGGAATTGAAAGGATGAGAAATTTGACCGTTTACGTTTTTCTTTTCGCCGTTTACGTTTACATGTTAAATCATTGAAAAACTTTATAATATCGAAACACAATTATATGGTTGAATATATTGCTCAGACTATGTGTTTTTTCTCACTCAATTGACTACTAACCATTGGTTTTTGGTATCTTGCTACATAATAATGAAACAAAGTGAATGGAATCAAAGAAAAGTCTCATTTACAGAACGAAAAGTCGATTGAAACATCATATATCATACGAATTTTTTGACATTTTAGTGCCTACCAAGTGATATATACTTGATTTGAATAGAACGAAACGTTGAAACGATCATTGAACCTTTTTGTTGAAATGAGTTTTCAAAAACATTATCGACGGTAAAGTTGTAATGAATCTTTTCGATTAGGCCATTGAAAAAAAAATTTTTTTCGACGTTTTTTTTTCTTCCTTAAAATGTGCGTTAATTTCAAAAGGAGTGACGTTCTGTTAAAGGATGAGTTTACGAGAGATTGGAAGATTGAGAAATGTGACCGTTTACGTTTTTCGCAAGGTACATATAAAATCTTTGAAGAACGTTAAAATATCCCGACACACAAAATAAGATTGACTGTACTGCTAGGACTTTGTGTTTTTTCTCACTCAATTGATAACTAACAATTGATTTGTGAGTCCTGGCTACCTATTAATGATTCAACGTGATTGAACTCAGAGAAAGGTCTCATTTACAGAACGAAAAGTCAATTGAGCATTATATTTCAAAATCTGGAACGCTCTGGACGCTTTTTTATGACGTTTTTAGTGCTTACCAAGTGATTCACGCTTGATATGAAGAAAAGGAATCACTGAAGCGATCAATGAACTTTTTTTGTGAAAACGAGTTTTCAAAAACAATAATGACGGTAAAATTGATGTGAAACTTTCCGATTAGTCCCGAGAGAAAAATAATCTCTCGGCCAAAATTTTTTGTACGCAATTTTTCTTCCATAAAATGTGTGTTAGCCTCAGTAGGAGTGCTGTTCTGCTATAGGATGTGTTTAAAAGGGATTCGGAGGTTGAGAAATATGAACGTTTACGTTTATCACGAGGTACCAGATTAATCATTGAAAAGCGTTATAATATCGTAGCACGAAACATATTACTGACTATACTGCTGGGACTATGTGTTTTTTTCACTCAATTACTTACTAACAATTGATTTTTTAGTCCTGGCTACCTATTAAGGATTCAACGTGAATGAACTCACAAAAAGGTCTCATTTACAGAACGAAAAGTGGATTAAAGCATTATAGAATCAAAATCTGAAACGCTCTGGACGCTTTTTTATGAACTTTTTAGTGTTTACCAAGTGATTCACACTTGATGTGAATAGAACGAATCATTGAAACAAAATTTGAACTCTTCTGGTGGACACGAGTAATCCAAACACGTTATCAACCGTAAATTTGATTTGTAACTTTGCGGTTAGGCCCGAGAGAAAATTAATTTTAAGGCAAAAATTTCTTGGATTCTATTTTTCTTCCTTTAACTGTGGGTCAGACTCAGTAGTAGTGCCGTTCTGCTATAGAATGAGCTTAAAAGGGGTTGGAAGGTTGAGAGATATGACCGTTCACGTTTTTCGCGAGGTACAGGGACTCTGTGCTTTTTCTAACTCAATCGATTACTGACTTTTGGTTTTTTGGGTCTTTGCTACCTATTAGTGTTTCAAAGTGAATGGACTCATAAAGACTCTAATTTACAGAACAAAAATTTGACTCAGACATTTTGTATCATAAGCTGGAACACTTTGGATGCATTTTCTGAACATTTATATTGCTTATAAAGTGATTCACACTTAGTGTGAACATAATGATCCATTGAAACAATCATTGAACTTTGTTTGTTTGTGGAAGCGGGCACTTCAAACACGTTACCGACGGTAAAACGATATGAAACTTACCGATTAGGCCCGTGAGAAAAATATTTTTAAGTCAAAAAATTATTTGGATCCTTTTTTTTCTCCTTAAACTATTTGCTGGGCTCAGAAGGAGTGCCATTCTGCTATAGGTTGAGTTTACCAGGGATTGGATGGTTGAGGAATGTGACAGTTGAGGAATTGAAAAACTTATGAATAATTTCGCAGAACAAAACTTATGACTAACTATATCTCGTAGACTTTGTGCTTTTTCTCACTCAAGTGATTACTGACATTACCTGTTTGGGTCCTCGCTGCCTTTTATTGATTCAAATTTAATGGACTCCTAGAAAAGCCTCATTTACAGAACAAAATGTCGATTCAAACGCGATATAACATAAGCTGGATTGCTCTGAATGCTTTCCTCTGACCATTTTTAGTGCTTACCAAGTGATTCACACTTAGCGTAAACAAGATGAACCACTGAAACGATCATTGGAACTTTTTTGTGGAAACAAAATTTCAAACACTTTGTCGACTATAAAATTGATATGAAACTTTCCGATGAGAACCGAGAGGAAAATAATTATAAGGCAAAAAACATTTGGTCCCTATTTTTCTTCTTCAAACGGCGTATCTGCCTCAGTAGGAGTGCGTTTCTGCTATAGGATGAGTTTAGAAGGGATTGGAAGGTTGAGAAATGTGACCATTTACGTTTTTTGCCAGGTACATGTTTATTCCTTGACAAACGTTATTATGTCGCAAAACAAAACATATGATTGTCTTTATTAAGGTGACTATGAGCTTTTTCTCACTCAATTGATTAATTACACTTGGTTGTTTGTGTCCTGACTACCTATTAACGATTCAAAGTGAATGGACTCACAGAAAAGTCTCATTTACAGAACAAAAAGGTCGATTAAATATCATATCATATGATTTTTATGAACTTTTTCAATGCTCAGATAGTGAATCAGTTTTGTTTTGAACAGAACAAACCAATCAAACGATCATTGAACCTTTTTTGCGCAAACGAGTAATTCAAACAAATTATCGACGGTAAAGTTGAAATTAAAAGTTCCGATTAGGCCCGCGAGAAAAATATATTTAAGGCAAAAAATTATTTGGATCCTTTTTTTTTCTTAAACTATTTGCTGAACTCAGATGGAATGCCGTTCTGCTATAGGTTGAGTTTACCAGGGATTGGATGGTTGAGGAATGTGACAGTTGAGGAATTGAAAAACTTATGAATAATTTCGCAGAACAAAACTTATGACTAACTATATCTCGTAGACTTTGTGCTTTTTCTCACTCAAGTGATTACTGACATTACCTGTTTGGGTCCTCGCTGCCTTTTATTGATTCAAATTTAATGGACTCCTAGAAAAGCCTCATTTACAGAACAAAATGTCGATTCAAACGCGATATAACATAAGCTGGATTGCTCTGAATGCTTTCCTCTGACCATTTTTAGTGCTTACCAAGTGATTCACACTTAGCGTAAACAAGATAAACCACTGAAACGATCATTGGAGCTTATATGTGGAAACCAATATTTCAAACACGTTGTCGACTGTAAAATTGATATGAAACTTTCAGATGAGGCCAAAGAGAAAAATAATTATAGGGCAAAAATTTTTTTGGACCCTAATTTTCTTCCCTAAACTGTGTGTTAGCCTTATAAGGTGTTTCATTCTGCTATAGGATGAGTTTACAACGGATTGGAAGGTTGAGAAAAGTAACCGTTTACGTTTTTTTGACAGGAACATGTTTAATCATTGAAAAACGTTATAATATCGCAACACAAAACATATGAGTGACAATAAAGCGGGGACTATGTGTTTTTTCTAACTCAATCGTGTACTGACTTTTGGTTTTTGGGTACTTGCTACCTATTGCTGATTAAAACTGACTGGACTCTTAGAAAACTCTGATTTTCTGAAAAAAAGTCGATAAAGACATTGCATATCATAAGCTGAAATTTGAAATAATTTGAACAGAATGAACCATTGAAACAATCATCGAACCTTTTTTTTGGAAACCAGTATTTCAAACACGTTATCGACTGTAAAATTGTTATGAAACTTTCCGATTAGGCACGAGAGAAACACAATTTTAAAGCAGAAATTTTTTCGAATCTTTTTTTCTTGCTACAACTGTGGGTAAGCCTCAGTAGGAGTGCCGTTCTGCAATAGGATGAGTTTAAAAGAGATTGGAAGGTTCAGAGATATGACCGTTCACGTTCTTTGCGAGAAACGTGTTTAATCATTGAAAAACGTTATAATATGGCAACACAAAACATATGAGTGACTATATAGCGGGGACTATGTGTTTTTTTTCAAACTCAATTGTTTACTGACTTTTGGTTTTTCGGTACTTGCTACCTATTGCTGATTAAAAGTGACTGGACTCTTAGAAAACTCTGATTTTCAGAAAAAAAGTCGAATAAGACATTGCATTTCATAAGCTGAAATTTGAAATAATTTTAACAGAATGAACCATTGAAAAAATCATCGAACCTTTCTTTGGAAACCAATATTTCAAACACGTTATCGACTGTAATGTTGATATGAATCTTTCTGATTGGGCACAAGAGGAACATAATTTTAAAGCAAAAGTTTTTGAACTCTATTTTTCTTCCTTATATTGTGTGCTAACCTCAGTAGGAGTGCTGTTCTGCTATAGGACGAGTTTAAAAGTGATTGGAACGTTGAGAAAGGTGACAGTTTACGTTTTTCGCCAAGTAAAAAATTAATAATTGAAGACGTTATAATATCGCTACAGAAAAATTTTGATTGACTATATTGGCGGGACTATGTGTATTTCTCACTCAATTGATTACTGGCATTTGGTTTTTTGAGTCCTTGTTGACTTTTATTGATTCAAAGTGAATTGACTCATAGAAAATTCTCCTTACAGAACAAAAAGTGGTTTAAAACATTATATATCATAAATTGAAACGCTATGGATGCATTTTATGACCTTTTTAGCGCTTACCAAGTGAGTCATATTTGTGTGAACAAAATGATCCATTGAAACGATCATTGAAAATGTTTGTGGAAGCGGGCACTTCAAACACGTTATCAACGGCAAAATGATCTGAAACTTACCGATTAGGCCGTGAGAAAAGTAGTTTTAAGGCAAAAATTTAACTGAAACCTAATTTTCTTCCTTAAACTATGTGATGGCCTCAAAAGGAAAGCGACAGTTGAGGAATTGAAAAACGTTATAATATCGCAACACAAATTTTATGACTAACTATATCTCGTAGACTTTGGGTTTTTTGTCACTCAAGTGACAACTGACATTGCCTGTTTGGGCCCTTGCTGCCTATTATTGATTCAAAGTGACTGGACTCATAGAAAAGCCTCATTTACTGAACAAAAAGTCGACTCAAACGCGATATATCATAATCTGGAATGCTCTGAATGCCTTCCTCTGACCATTTTTAGTGCTTACCAAGTGATTCACAATTAGCGTGAACAATGTGAACTACTGAAATTATCATTGAAACTTAATTGTGGAAACAAACAATTCAAACACGTTGTCGACTATAAAGTTGATATGAAACTTTCCGATTAGGACCGATAAAAAAATAATTATAAGGCAAAAAATTTTAGTCCCTATTTCTCTTCACTAAATGGAGTGTCTGCCTCAGTATGAGTGCCGCTCTGCTATAGGATGATTTTAGAAGGGATTGGAAGGTTGAGACATGTGACTATTTACATTTTTTGCCAGGTACATTGAAAAACGTTATAACATCGCAAAACAAAACATATGATTGTCTATATTAAGGTGACCATGAGTTTTTTATCACTCAATTGATTACCTACAATTGGTTTTTTTGTGTCCCGACTACCTAAAAATGATTCATAGTGAATGAACTCACAGAAAAGTCTCACTTACAGAACAAAAAAAATCGATTAAATATTATATGTCATAAGCTGGAACGCTCTCGATGCTTTTTTATGAACTTATTCAGTGCTTACATAGTGAATCAGTTTTGTTTTGAACAGAACGAACCATTGAACATTTTTTGTGGAAACGAGTAATTCAAACAAATTATCGACGGAAAAGTTGATTTGAAACTTTCCGATTATGCCCGAGGGAAAAATAATTTAAAGGCAAAAAATTTTGGAAACTAATTTTCTTCCATAAACTGTGTTTTAGCCTTAGTAGGTGTGTCATTCTGCTATAGAATGGTTTTACAAGGTATTGGAAGGTTGAGAAAAGTAACCATTTACGTTTTTTGCCAGGGACATGTTAAATTCACCAGGGACATGTTATAATATCGCAACACAAAACATATTAATGACTATAATGAGGGAATAATCAGCTTTGTCTCACTCAATTGCTTAACGACATTTGGTTTTTTTTTGTTTCCTTGCTACATATTTATAATTCAAAGTGAACGGATTTACAGAAAAGTCTCATTTAAAGAGCAAAAAATCGGTTAAAACATTAAAAATCATAAGCAGGAACGCTCTGGATGCTTTTTTATGACTTTTTTGCGCTTACCTAGTGAATTGGTTTTGTTCTGAACAGAACGAAACATTGAAACGATCATTGAAACTTTTTGTGCAAACGGGAAATATTCAATTGCGTTATGGACGGTAAAGTTGATATGAAACCTTCGGATTAGGCCGGGAGAAAAATAACTTTGAGGCGAAAAATTTTTTTGACCCTATTTTTCTTCCTTAAACTTTTTATTATCCTTAGTAGGAGTGCCAATGTGCTATATGATGAGCTTACAAGGAAATCGACGGTTTACGTTTTTTGCCAAGTCCAATTGGAATCATTGAAAGACGATATGATATCGCAACAAAAAACATATGATTGACTATATTGCGGACACTACGAGTTTTTTCCGACTCAAATGATTACTGACACCTGGCATTTTGAGAGCTTGATACCTATTAATGATTCAAAGTGAGAGGACTAACAGACAAGTCTCTTTTACAGAGCAAAAAGTCGAATGAAAGATTATATATCAAAAGCTGGAACTTGAATGGACTCATAGAAGATTCTCATTTACGGAACAAAATGTTGAATAAAACATTATATAGCATAACCTGGAACGCTCTGGATTTTTTCTGACCACTATTTTAGTGCTTATCAAATAATTCACACTTAGTACGAACAGAATGATCCATTGAAAAGATCATTGATACTTTTTTGTGGAAGCCAGTGTTTCAAACACGTTATCGACAGTAAAGCTGAAATGAAACTTTCCCGTTAGGCCCGAGAAAAAAATAGTTTAGAGGCCATATATTTAGGGCCCTATTTTCTTCCTTAAAATTTGTGATAGGCTCAGTAGGAGTGCCGTTCTGCAATAGGATGAGTTTACAAGGTATTGGAAGATGGAGAAGTGTGACCCAGTACGTTTTTCGCCAGATAATTGTTTAATCAAAGAAAAACGTTATAATATCGCAACGCAAGACAAATGATTGACTATTTCTCGTGGATTTTGTGTTTTTTTTCTCACTCAATTGTTATTGACATTTGATTTTTCGCGCCTTTGCTGCCTAATAATGATTCAAAGTGAATGAACTCAAAGAAAATTCTCATTTACAGAACAAAAAGTTGATTAAAACCTTATATATCAAAAGCTGGAACGCTCTGAATGTTTTCCGGACAATCTATAGTGCTTACCAAGTGGTTTACACTTGGTGTGAACAGAAAGAACCATTGAAGCGATTATTGAACTTTTTTTGTTTAAACGATTATTTCAAATACGTCATCGACTGTAAAGTTGATATGAAACTTTCCGATTAGGTCTGAGAGAAAACTAATCCAAAGGCAAAAATTTTTGGACCCTAATTTTCTTCCCTAACTGTGTGTAAGCTTTAATAGGTGTGCCAATTTGCTCTAGGATGAGTTTAAAAGGCATTGGAAGGTTGAGAAATGTGACAGTTTACGTTTTTCGCCAGGTACCTTATTAATCAATGAAAAACGTTATAATATCGCAACACAAAACATATGATTGACTATATTGTGGGGACTATGAGTTTTTTCTCACTCAATTGATTACTGTCATTTGTTTTTTGTGTCCTTGGCACCATAAAGTGAACAAAGTGAATGGACTCACAAAGTCTCATTTACAGAACAAAAACTTGATTGAAACATTATATATCATAAGCTGGAACGCTCTGGATGTTTTTATGACCTTTTTTTCTTCCTTTCTTCCTACCGAGTTTTGTAGTTCTGTTGTGAACAGTACGAAACATTGAAGGTACATATTTAATCATTGAAAAACGTTATAATATCACAACCCAAAGCATATAGTTGACTGTGTTGCTGTGAATATGTGTTTTTTCTCACTCAGTACACATTTGATTACTGAGATTTGGTTTTTTGTGTCTTCGCTGCCTATTAATGATTCAAATTGAATGGACTTATAGAAAAGTCTCATTCACAGAACAAAAAGTCGATTAAAACATTAATTATCATAAACTGGAACGCTCTGGTTGCATTTTTCTCGCCATTTTAGTGCTTTCCAAAGGATTCACACTTGGTGTGAACAAAATGAACCATTGTACCGATCATTCATTGAACCTTTTTTGTGGAAACGGGTATTTCAAACGCGCTATCGACCGTAAAGTTGATATGAAACTTTCCGATTAGGCCCGAGAGAAAACTAGTTTTAAGCAAAAAATGGACCCTTTTTTTCTTCCTCAAACTTTGTGTTAGCCTCAATAGGATTGTTTTTCGGCAATAGGATGAATTTACAAGGGATTGGAAGGTTGAGAAATGTGACCGTTTACGTTTTTCGCCAGATAATTTATTAATCGTTGAAAACGTTATAATATTGGAACACAAAACTTATGGAAGTTTATTTTGCGGGGACTATGAGTTTTTCTCACTCAATTGATTAATGACAATTGGTTTCTTGTGTCTTTGTTACCTATTAATGATTCAAAATGAATGGAGTAACAGAAAAGTCTCATTTATGGAACAAAAAAAACTTAATATTAAATATCATAAGCTGGAACGCTCTGGATGTTTTGTTCTGGCCATTTTAGTAGTAACCAAAAGACTCATACTTGGTGTGAACAAAATGAACCATTGAAACCATCATTGAACATTTTTTCTGGAAACGAGTTTTTCAAACAAGTTATCGGCTGTAAGAGAGAAAAATATTTTTAAAGCAAAAATTTTTTGAACCCTATACTTCTTCCTTAATTTGTGTGTTAGCCTCAGTAGTAGTGCCGTTCTGCTATACGATGTGTTAAAAGAGATTGGAAGTTTGAGAAGTGTGACAGTTTACGTTTTTCGCCAGGTACATATTTAATAACTGAAAGACGTTATAATATCGCAACACAAAACATATGATTGTTTACATTGCGCGGATTTGTCTTTTTTTCTCCTTCAATTGATTGTTAACATTGGGTTATTTGGGTCCTTGTTAATGATTCCTGTTAATGATTCAAATTGAATGGACACAACGAAAAGTGTCATTTACAGAACAGAAAGTCAATTAAGACACTATTTATCATAAGCTGGAACGCTCTGGATACTTTTTGTGACCTTTTTTAGTAATTACGGAGTAATTGAAATGTTGTGAACGGAATGAATCATTGAAACGATCATTGAACTTTTTTTTGGAAACGAGTATATCAAACAAATTATCGACTGTGAAGTTGTTATGATACTTTCCTGTTAGACCCGAGAGAAATAAAATTTGAAGGCAGAAAAAAGTCTGAACCCTATTTTTCTTCCTTAAACTATGGTATAGCCTCAGTAGGAGTGCCGTTCTGGTATTGGATGAGTTAAAAGGGTTCGGAAGGTTGAGAAATGTGATAGTTTACTTTTTTCGCCAGGTACATAATTAATATTGAAAGACGTTATAATATCGCAACACAATATGATTGACTATATTGACGGGACTCTATCTTTTTCTCCCACTCAATTGATTACTGGCTTTTGGTTTTTTGACTTTTGCTGCCTTTTATTGATTCAAGGTGAATTGACTCATGGGAAAGTCTCCTTACAGAACAAAAAGTGGATTAAAACATTACATATCATAAGCTGAAACGCTCTGGATGCTTTTTTCTGGTCATTTTTAGTGATTACCAAGTGATTGACGCTTGGTTTGAACAGAATGAAACATTGAAACAATAATCAAACTTTTTTTCGGAAACCAGTATTTCAAACACGTTATCGACTGTAAAGTTGATATGAAACTTTCCGATTAGGCACGAGAGAAACATAATTTAAAAGCAAAAAATTTTTGAACCCTATTTTTCTTCCTTATATTTTGTGCTAGCCTCAGTAGGGGTGCCGTTCTGCTATAGAATGAGTTTAAAAGGGATTGGAAGGTTGAGAAAGGTGACATTTTGCGTTTTTTGCCAGGTACATATTCAATAAAGAAAGACGTCATAATATCGCAACACGAAATTTATGATTGACTATATTGGCGGGAATATGTGTTTTTTCTCACTCAATTGATTCCTGGCATTTGGTTTTTTGAGTCCTTGCTGCCTATTAATGATTCAAAGTGAACTGACTCAAAGAAAATTCTCCTTACAGAACAAAAAGTGGTTTAAAACATTATATATTATAAGCTGAAACGCTCTGGATGCTTTTTTCTGGCAATTTTAGTGTTTACCGAGTGATTCACGCTTGGTTTGAACAGAATGAACAATTGAAACAATCATTGAAAGTTTTCTATGGAGACGAGTTTTTCAAACACGTTATCGACAGTAAAGTTGATATGAAACTTTCCGATTAGGCACGAGAGAAAAATAATTTTAAAGCAAAAAATTTTTGAACCCTACTTTTCTTCCTTAATTAGTGTGTTAGCCTCAGTAGGAGTTCCGTTCTGCTATACGATGAGTTTAAAACGGATTGGAAGGTTGAGAAAGGTGATAGTTTACGTTTTTCGCCAGGTACATAATTAATATTGAAAGACGTTATAATATCGCAACACAAAACATATGATTGACTACATTGACGGGACTCTATCTTTTTCTCTCACTCAATTGATTACTGGCAATTGGTTTTAAGAGTTTTTGCTGTCTATTAATGATTCAAAGTGAATTGACTCATAGAAGAGTCTCCTTACATAACAAAAAGTTGATCAAACGTTATATATCATAAGCTGAAACGCTCTGGATGCTCTTTTCTGGCCATTTTTAGTGATTACCAAGTGAATCACGCTTGGTTTGAACAGAATGAACAATTGAAACAATCATCAAACTTCTTTTGGAAACTATTATTTCAAACACGATATCGACTGCAAAGTCGATATGAAACTTTCCTATTAGGCACGAGAAAAATAATTTTAAAGCAAAAAATTTTTGAACCCTATTTTTCTTCCTTAAATAGTGTGTTAGCCTCAGTAGGAGTTCCGTTCTGCTATGCGATGAGTTTAAAACGGATTGGAACGTCGAGAAAAGTGACAGTTTACGTTTTTCGCCAGGTACATAAGTAATAATGAAAGACGTTATAATATTGCAACACAAAACATATGATTGACTATATTGACGGGACTCTATGTTTTTCTCTCATTCAATTGATTACTGGCATTTGTTTTTTGAGTCTTTGCTGTCTATTAATGATTCAATGTGAATTGACTCATAGACAAGTCTCCTTACAGAACAAAAAGTTGATCAAAACTTTATATATCATGAGCTGAAACGCTCTGGATGCTTTTTTCTGGCCATTTTAGTGATTACCAAGTGATTCACGCTTGTATTGGAGAGAGTGAACCATTGAAACAATCATTGAACCTTTTTTTGTAGAAACTAGCATTTCAAAGACCTTATCGACTGTACAGTTGATATGAAACTTCCCGATTAGGCACGAGAGAAAAATAATTTTAAAGCAAAAAAGTTTGAGCCCTATTTTTCTTCCTCAAATAGTGTGTTAGCCTCTGTAGGAGTTCCGTTCTGCTATAAGATAAGCTTAGAAAGGATTGGAAGGTTGAGAAATGTGACCGTTTACGTTTTTCGCCAGGTAAATTTTTAATCATTGAAAACGTTATAGTATCGAAACACAAAACTTATGATTTTTTTTTGCGGGGACTATGAGATTTTTCACACTCAATTGATTACTGATATTTGGATTCTTGTGTCCATGGTACTTATTTATGATTCAAAATGAATTGACTCTCAGAAAATTCTCATTTACAGAAGAAAAAGTCGATTAAGATATTATATATCTTAAGCTGGAACGCTCTGGATTCTTTTTATGACCTCTTTTAGTGCTTACCGAGTGAATAAGTTTTGTTGTGAATAGAGCGATCCTTCGAAACAATCATTGCACGAGTATTTCAAACACGTTATCGACTGTAAAAATGATATGAAACTTTCCGATTAGGCACGAGAAAATTAATTTTAAAGCAAGAAACCTATCAATGACTCAAAGTGAATTTACTCATAGAAAAATCTCGTTTACAGATCAAAACTCGATTAAAACATTAACTATCATAAGCTGGAACGCTCTGGATGCTTTTTCTGGCCTTTTTTAGTGCTTTCCAAGTGATTCACACTTGAAGTGATCTGAATGAACCATTGAACCAATTTCTGAAGTTTTTTTGTGGAAACAAATTTTTCAAACACGTTTTTGAGGATAATGTTGACATGAA
Organism: Convolutriloba macropyga; assembly: GCF_964194025.1. Classification (NCBI taxonomy): domain Eukaryota; kingdom Metazoa; phylum Xenacoelomorpha; order Acoela; family Convolutidae; genus Convolutriloba; species Convolutriloba macropyga. Next base: position 17,900 of record NW_027451273.1, on the reverse strand, counting down.
ACTTACCGATAAGGAACGACTGAAAAATAATTATAAAGCAAAAAATTTTTGAACCTTTTTTTCTTCCTTAAACTCTGGGATAGCCTCAGTAAGAGTGCTGTTCTGCTATAGGATGAGTTTAAAAGGGATTGGAAGGTTGAGAAAGGTGACAGTTTACGTTTTTCGCCAGGTACATAATTAATAATGAAAGACGTTATAAAATCGCAACACAAAACATATGATTGACTATATTGACGGGACTCTATCTTTTTCTCTCACTCAATTGATTACTGGCATTTGTTTTTTGAGTCTTGGCTGTCTATTAATGTTTCAAAGTGAATTGACTCATAGACAAGTCTCCTTACAGAACAAAAAGTTGATCAAAACATTCTATATCATAAGCTGAAACGCTCAGGATGCTTTTTCTGGACATTTTAGTGATTACCAAGTGATTCACGCTTGTATTGGACAGAGTGAACCATTGAAACAATCATTGAACCTTTTTTGTAGAAACGAGTATTTCAAGGACTTTATCGACTGTTAAGTTGATATGAAACTTCCCGATTAGGCAAGAGTGAAAAAATAATTTTAAAGCAAAAAACTTTTGAACCCTAATTTTCTTCCTCAAATAGTGTGTTAGCCTCAGTAGGAGTTCCGTTCTGCTATAAGATAATCTTAGAAGGGATTGGAAGTTGAGAAATGTGACCGTTTACGTTTTTCGCCAGGTAATTTTTTAATCATTGAAAACGTTATAGTATCGAAACACAAAACTTATGTTTGTTTTTTTGCTGGGACTATGAGTTTTTTCACACTCAATTGATTACTGATATTTGGTTTCTTGTGTCCTTGGTACTTATTTATGATTCAAAATGAATTGACTCTCAGAAAAGTCTCATTTACAGAAGAAAAAGTCGATTAAGACATTTTATATCTTAAGCTGGAACGCTCTGGATTCTTTTTATGACCTTTTTTAGTGCTTACCGAATGAATAAGTTTTGTTGTGAATAGAGCGATTCTTCGAAACAATCATTGCATCTTTTTTGTGGAAACGAGTATTTCAAACACGTTATCGACTGTAAAGTTGATATGAAACTTTCCGATTAGGCACGAGAGAAAAAAAATTTTAAAGCAAAAAACTTTTGAACCCTTTTTTTCTTCATTAAAAGTGATTCACAATTGTTGTGAAAAGAAAGAACCATTGAAACGATCATTTAACTTTTTTATGCAAACAAGTTCTTCGAACACGTTATCGACGTTAAATTTGATATGAGTGCCGTTCTGCTATAGGATGAGTTTGAAAGGGTTGGGAAGGTTGTGAGATGTGACAGTTTACGTTTTTCGCCAGGTACATAATTTATAGTTGAAAAACGTTATAATATCGCAACACAAAACATATGATCGACTATATTGCCGGGACTATATGTATTTTTCTCACTCAATTGATTAATGGCAATTGATTTTTTGGGTCCCTTTTGCCTATTAAGGACTCAAAGTGAATTTACTTATAGAAAAATCTCGTTTACAGAACAAAACTCAATTAAAACATTAACTATCATAAGCTGAAACGCTCTGGATGCTTTTTCTGGCCTTTTTAGTGCTTTCCAAGTGATTCACACTTGGAGTGAGCTGAATGAACCATTGAAACAATTATTGAAGTTTTTTTATTAACAGATTTTTCAAACACGTTATCGACGGTAATGTTGACATGAAACTTACCGATTAGGAACGGTTTTTGGCCAGGTACATAAATAATAATGAAAGACGTTATAATATCGCAACAAAAAAAACACGATTGACTATATTGCGGGGACTATGTGTTTCTTCTCACTGAATTGATTACGAACATTTGGTTTTTGGGTTTCTGCTGCCTCCCAATCGTTCAAATTGCTTGGAATCCCAGAAAAGTCTCATTACAGAACTTAAAATCGATTGACACATTATATATCATAAGCTGCAACGCTCTGGCTGCACAATTCTCACCTTTTTTTAGTGCTTACCAATAGATTAGAAATTGTTTTGAACAGAACGAACCATTGAAAAAATCATTTAAAGTTTTTTGAAGAAACGAGTATTTCAAACACGTTATCGACTTAAAGTTGATATGAAGCTTTCCAATTAGGCTCGAGAGAAAGTAAATTTTGGGCAAATACTTTTTGGAGCCCATTTTTCTTTATTAAAATATGTGTTGGCCTCAGTAGGAGTACCTTTCTGCATTAGGATGAGTTTACAAGGGATTGAAAATTTGATAAATGAGGCAGTTTACGTTTTTGCCGCATTAAATGTCTTAACATGTTAAATAAGATTAAAAGATACATGTTAAATCATTGAAAAACGTTATAATATCGCAACACAAAACATATTGTTGACTAAATTGCTGGGACTATGTGTTTCTTCTCTTTCGCTTGATTACTGACATTTGAGTTTCTGGGCCTTGCTGCCTTTAAAATTTTCAAAGTGAATGTACTCACAGAAAAGTTTCATTCAAAGAACAAAAATTCGACTAAATCATTATATAACATAAGCTGGAATGCTCTGGATGCATTTTTATGACCTTTTTAGTGCTTACAAAGAGTGACGACTCCCGTTGTGAACAGAACGAACAATGGAAACGATCATTCAACATTTTGTGGGAGCGAGTATTTCAAACACGTTGCGGACTGTTAAGTTGATACGAAACTTTCCGATTAGGCTCGAGAGAGAAACAATAAAAAATTTTCGCACCATATTTTTCTTCCTTAAACTGTGTGTTAGCTTCAGTAGGAGTGCTGTTCTTCTATAGAATGAGTTTTCATTAAATTGGAAGATTGAGAAATGTGACCGTTTACTTTTTTCGCCAATTACATGATTAATCATTGAAAAACGTTATAACGCAACACAAAACATATGATTGACTACATTGCGGGGATAGAAGTTTCTTCTTACTCAATTGAACACTGACATTTAGTTTTTTGGGTTCTTCTTGGTTTGAAAAGATTGAACCATCGAAACGACCATTGGACCTTTTTTTGTGGAAACGAGTATTTCAAACACTTTATCGTCGTTGAAGTTGATATCAATCTTCCCGATTAGGCCCGAGAGAAAAACAATTTTCGGGCAAAAAAATTGGACCCCATCTTTCTTTCTTAAACTTTGTGTTGATTTCAATAGGAGTGCTGTTCTCCTATAGAATGGGTTTACAAAGAATTGGAAGTTGAGAAATTTGACCGTTTACTTTTTTGCCAGGTACATGCTTAATCATTGAAAAACGTTATAATATCGCAACACAAAATGTATGATTGGCTATACTGGTAGGTGGAGGTGTTTTTTTCTCACTCAATTGATTTTTCAAATTTGGTTTTTCGGATCCTTGCTCCCTTTTAATGATTCAAAGTGAATGGACTCACGGAAAAGTCTCATTTACACAACAAAAGTCGAATAAAACTTTATATATCATAAGCTGGAACGCTCAGGATGCATTTTTGTGACCTTTTTATTGCTTACCAAGTGATCAAATCTTGTTGTAAACAAAAGAAACCATTAGACCATTGAACCTTTTTTTTGTGGAAAAGAGTATTTCAAACACGTTATCGTCGTTATAATTGATATCAAACTTTCCGATTAGGCACGAGAGAAAAACAATTTTAAGGCAAAAAAAAATTGGACCCCATTTTTCTTCTTAAAAGTGTGTTGATTTCAATAGGACTGCTTTTCTGCTTTAGAATGAGTTTACAAAGGATTGGAAGGTTGAGAAAAGTGTCCGTTTACTTTTTTCGCCACTTACATGTTTAATCATTGAAAAACGTTACAAAATCGCAACACAAAATATATAATTGATTATATTTCACTATATTGAGGGGAGTATGCGTTTTTTCCCTTTCAAATGATTATTGAAATTTGTCTTATTGGGTCCTTGCTACCTATTAATGATTCAAAGTGAATGTACTCACAAAGAATTTTCGATCACAGAACAAGGAGTCAATTAAAACATTATATATCATAAGCTAGAACGCTCTGGATGCTTTTTTTGACCTTTTTATTGCTTACCAAGTGATCGACTCCCGTTTTGAACAGAACGAACCATTGAAACGATCAGTGAAACTTTTTTGCGGAAACGAGTTTTTCAAACACCTTGCCGACTATAAAGTTTACATGAAACTTTCCGATTAGGCCCGAGAGAAAAATAATTTTAAGGTGAAAAATTTTTCGACCCAATTATTGTGCCCTTAACTGTGTGTTAAATTCAATGGGAATTCGTTCTATTATAGTATGGGTGAATGGACAAACTGAAAAGTCTCATTTACATAACAAGAAGTTAAAATATTTTATACCATAAGCTGGAACGCTATGGATGCTTTTTTCTGACAATTTTTAGTCCTTAACAAGTGATTTACATTGGGTTTGAACAGAATCAACCATTGAACCGACCATTGAACCTTTTTCAGTTGAAAAGAGTATTTCAAACACGTTATCTTTGGTGAAGTTGATATGAAGCTTTTCGATCAGTCCCGAGAGAAAAACAATTTAAAGGCAAAAAAACATTTTGGACCCGATCTTTCTTCCTTCAACTGTATGTTGATTTCAGCAGGAGTGCTGTTCTACTATAGAATGAGTTTACAAAAGATTGGAAAGTTTAGAAATGTTACTGCTAACTTTTTTCGCCAAGTACATGTTGAATCATTGAAAAACGTTATAATATCGCAACACAAAATATATGATTGACTATACTGGTAGGTGTAGGGGTTTTTTTCCCACTCAATTGGTTACAGAAAGTTGGTTTTTTGAGTGTTTGCTACCTTTTAATGATTCCGAGTGAAGGTAACGACAGAAAAGTCTCATTTACACAACTAAAAGTCGATTAAAAGATTATATATTGTAAGCTGGAACGCTCTCGATGCATTTTGATGATCTTTTATAGTGCTGACCGAGTGATTCACAATTTTGTGAAATGAGCGAGCCATTGAAACGATCATTGAAACTTTTTTGTGGAAACCAGTTTTTCGAACACGTTATCGACGTTAAAGTTGATATGAAAATTTTCGATTAGGATCGAGAGAAATAAAATTTCAAGGCAACAAAATTTTAGGACCCTACTTTTCTTCCTTAAATTGTGTTAGCCTCAGTAGGAGTTCCGTTCTGCTATAGAATGAGTTCAAAAGGAATTGGAAGGTTGAGAAATGTGACCGTTTACGTTTTTCGCCCAGTACATGGTGATCATTGAAAAACCTTATAATATCGAATCACAAAACATACGACTGGCTATATTGCCGCGACTACGTGTTTTTCTCACTCAATTGCTAACTTACTTTTGGTTTGTTAAGTTTTTGGTACCTATTATTGATTCAAAGTGAATTGATTCAGAGAAAAGTCTCATTTACAGAACGAAAAGTCGATTAAAACATTATATATCATAATCTGGAACGCTCTGCATGCTTTTTTATGACCTTTTTTGTGCTTACCAAGTTGTTCACACTCGGTGTGAAAAGAATTAACCATCGAAACTTTTTTTGTGGAAACGATAAACGATTCATTAAAACAAGTTATTGGTGGTAAAGATGATTGGAATCTTTCCGATTAGTCCCGAGAGAAAAATATTTTTCAGACAAAATATTATTGGACCCTTTTTGTCTTCCCTAACCTGTTAGCCTCAGTAGGAGTATTTTTCCGCTTTAGAATGAATTTACAAGGGATTGGAATGTTGAGAAATGTGTCCGTTTACGTTTTTCGCCATGTACATAATTAATCATTGAAAAAGGTTATATCATCGCAGCACAAAACATAAGATTGACTATATTGCGGGGCGTATGTGTTTTTTCTGACTCAATTGATTGCTGAAATTTGTTTTTTGGGGTCCTTGCTACATATTAGCAATTCAAAATGAATGGACTCGATTAAAACATTATATATCATAAGCTGGAACGCTCTCTATTTACTTTTTTTTTTACCTTTTTAGTGCTTTCCGAGTCATTCAATCTTGTTGTGAACAGAATTAACAATATATCGGCGGTAAACTTGATGTAAAGTTTTCCGATTAGGCCAGAGAGAAAAATAATCAAAAGGCAAAACAAAATTGTACCCTTTTTCATCCTTAAACTGTTTGTTAGCCTCAGTAGCAGTGCCGTTTTGCTATAGGGTGAGTTTACAAGTGATTGTAAGGTTGAGAAATGCGACCGTTTTTAATTATCGCCAGGTACAAGTTTAAACATTGGAAAAGCTTATAGTATCGAAACACAAAACGTATGACTGACTATTTTGTATGATTTTATGTTTTTCCTTCTCAATTGATTACTGACATTTGATTTTTTCGGTTCTTGCTACCTATTAATGATTCAAAATCATTTGACTCACAGAATGATCTCATTTACAGAGCAAAAAGTCAAAAAAAAACAATATATATTATAGGCTGGAACCCTCTGGATGCTTTTTATGAACTTTATTAGTGTTTACCAAGTTATTCACACCTGATGTGAACATAATGAACAACTGAAACGATCTTTGAAAATTTTTGTCGGAAATGAGTTTTTCAAATATGTTATTGAAGGCACCATTGATATGAATGTTTCTGTTTTGAACAGAAAGCTCACTACGACGTCTGAACTCATAAGAGAAAATTATCTTTGAACTGATAGGACTTCAAAATTTCACTTTTTTGAACATTTTTCAACGTCTATCTTGCAAGATGTTGCATGGTTCTTGCAAGATAGGCGTCCGGATCTTGCATCATGCAAGATAAGCGTCTTTTGCAAGAATCTTACAAGATCTTGCAAGATAAGCGTCGGCGTTCGACTAGGGGTCGTTTCACTTAATCACATTTCTGAACTATAAGTGCGTCCGAATTATGAATTGAGGATTCGTTTCACTTCTGATTCCAAAAGATTTTTAGGACTTTTTATCACTCGTACACTATCGCAATAGTTGTGTCTTAATGAAAAAACTTTTGCATTTATTGGCATAGTTTCTAGTTACATTGTTGTTTCTGATTCCGATCAATATGCTATAAGTTGGCTCATATTGCAAAAATTTTTAGATAACTAACTAAATCGTGTAACAAGTTATCGAATGTTTCAATTGTGATGATATGAACATTCTTCTGCAAACGGAAGATTTGACGACAATTTTAAAAATTGTTTTTTTTTAAATCTATATACACAAAACTCTCTTAGGCGGAAAAGAGGACCCTTTTTAATCTCAAATCAATGAGCTTTATAAGTGAGCATTGACAACATTTTTTTTCCAGAAAATTTAATTTCATCATTGAGATTATCATTTCTTTTTGGAGAACTATAGAAGCAAAACTACAAATTCGAATTTCAACGAAACGTGAGTTTATAGTGCTTTGCTTGTTTACTGTAACCTTAACTGGAAGCCCTTAGCGTAGTCTTAATGAACATGAAATCTTTTGTAATTAAGATAACCTCAAATGTATTAGCTACTAACTGTGGGCAGCATATAAATTGTTAAGTGCTAAGATATGTCTGCCAAGGGCGAGTTGATCAAACTATGTTCTCATGAGAAGCCAGTTTTGTCATTCAGTAATCAAATGAAAATTTAGCAATAAAAAAACAAGGCAGTTTTTTTCATGCATATGCAGGTAGTTGATCAAAATAACTCATCGCAATATTCCTCTTAAAAGAGTAAAACAAGAAAACCTGTTCACCTTCAGTGGTTTTCCAAATAAAGCGCCATTTAATTGTAAGTCCCCAAAGGGTTTTCATTAGCCGCTTTAAGTTTTAAAACAAAACTAGAGCATTCTTTCCGTTTGATTCGTGAACAAGTAATATAAGAATTTAAAAGCTTCAGTAAGTTTTTTCCTGATGTTTCCTTTTAATACCCGAAAGAGAGTTCAGTTACAATCACCACGTTACATATATGTTTTATACATTTTTCCAGAAAAATGGATGTCATGCCTCTCAGACAACAACTGTACAACATTGAACAAATGCCATTAATATTTTCAAACAAAAATTTTGTACTTGAGTTTAAAGGATCAGTTAAACTCTACTTCAACAAAAGCAACGGTCAGATAGCACATACAAGTCACAACCTGCTTTTGGTTATATCTCGAGTAGCTGTTACACAACAAATACCAAATTCAGTAGGAATGTCTGACAGGGTTGAGCGCAACTGGCAAAAAGGGGATCTGCTTAAAAGTAAACCTCAATAGTTGAACACTTTCTCTAACAATAAACTTTCTAATGTCATCATAAACAAAATCTCAAAAAATTTATGCACAAAAAAGCAGCAGATTGCCGGAAAATAGCCGCCATTGATTCCCAGAACACCGACTGTGATTGAAGAAAAGGAAAAAACTATGCAAAAAATTGGAAGTAAAAACATTTTGAAAGTGCGATTTTGATTGGATTTCCTATTTATGCCTACTCCTTTTTTTTCTTTTTGAGATAATGCAGTTGCTATTGTAAAAACTGAAACGCATTAGAGATGCGTGCTAAGACTTATAACATCAAAGTTTCAGTCTGAGATATCTAAAATTGGGCTTTATGGGATTTTCTACTTGTTTAAGAATTTGTTATTTATGCCCCCATTCAATTGCATTTGACTTTCACACGAGAAAAACGAAACCCTGTTTTTCTCGAATGTTTCTTCGATTTTTTCTAAGGACAAGGTGTTATTGAAATTGTAACTTCAAACAAAGCCAACATCGAAAAACAATTTGTGAAGAGTTTAGAGAATAAAACTCAAATTTTGTGGAAAATAACTGCACCAAAACAAAAAGAACAACAAAAACGACATCTGGTAAAAACGAATGTCATTTTTACGAATCGCAAAAAAGTGGCAAAAATGGCCAGCAAAATACGCAACTGGTGCCCGAACTCTTCAACAGCGCTTTGGTCTCTCTACCAATAGATAGAACTTATCTTTTCTCTTGAAAACAAAAATAGCAACAAAGCGTTCGAGGCCAATTAGTCTTTTAGTTGAAAATCCAAACCGTTAGAGAACTCCGATTATGTCTAATTGGAGAGCAAATAAGAACAGAAAATAGTGAGACTACTCGGGAGTACAAGATAAAACAATTAAAAATAAACAGATTTTCAAATCTAATCTTGTCAAAATTGTTAAAGCCTGCAGCGTTGAAATTGAGTTACTAGAGAAACACAAAACAATCTTAATAACTAATTTAAATTAGAATTAGTGATATAAGGTGACAAAACAACAAAAACTACAAAACCTACGACATACAGAGGCCGAACAAAAAAACCTGCAAAAGGAAAAGTCTTAAAAATCGCTAGTTCTGTATCAAAAATAGGTGATATCAATGTCGTTAAAACCATCAACTTCAACTCAGAATAATAGACTAACCTAAACATACATCAGCAGAGGCGATTAGACAAACCATTTGTGACTAAAAACAAAACAAACATAGCTGGCAGACTGCCATAAAATAGCCGCAAAAGCTTCGTAGATCTGCAGTCTAAAAAACAGTGAAAAAAACAGACCAAAAAAAATCGTCTTCCTTGAAGGCTGATATGCTAATTGTTGATTAAAAATCTGTATAAGTTTTTGCTGCCTCTATTAGCTGCTCTCAAATAACCTTCATTTAGAGTGACACACACTCATCTGACCTTATCTCTCTGACTTAAATTAAGTACAAGTCAAATTCAAAGCGAGGAAGTCATTCTTGAGAGTTAGGTAAGTCAAGTGTGACCAAAAATTTGATCACGCGAATGAACAAAAAACTCGCTCAATTAAGAGCGAAAATTGACGTTAGGCACGCAATTCAGTTGAAATTGCATGAACGAATGAACAAAAAGCAGATTTGATGTGGTTGGGACGTCATATGGTCGTAACAAAAATTGCGACGACGAAACGAAAAAAAACCAAGAGAAAGCCAAGAGTAGCCCCAGCTATCGCTGTGCGGCTCTTAGAAAAAGCACGGCAAAGGAAGACAGAAACCCAAAAAATCACATTTTCAAGAAGACAAGTAGCGTCAAAGTCTTTAAAAACAATGAGTTTCATTGTGAGATGTTTATAGAAGTGCAACTGTGCATTATTAGAAATTACGTATTGCCTTTCAAAACGATTAGTAGAGAAAAAAAATGAAAAACAGCAAAAACAGAGGTACAAAAATTCGGTCTCGGAAATTGAAAATCTGTGTAAGCAGCACTTTTCGCCTCATTTTGAAGAGAACTTTGAAAACGGCCACGCTTTTTAACTACTAGTTCGGTTCTTGAAATACTCCAGTTTTACGAAATTTACCACCACATTTTGTTCTTTCGCTGACAAAGGAAGGTGAAAAAATGGTTGACATAACTTGAAAAGAACACACCACGCCAATCTCAGTCACTTTATTTGGATTGCAAAAAATAGGTGCGCTATACTAGCCGGATGAGAAGCTGGGGCGGCTATTAAATAATCAATTTATAATCAGCCACTAAACGATAAACAAGCTCGCTACCAGCAGAAAACGGCTAACCACATTCCCAATCGACAAACCCATTCGAGCTTGCACGAAAACTTGTTTCTTAGAAGGATTAAAAGTGCCGTTATGATCAGATGCAGAATAGTCGCCTCCGTTGTTTGTCCCTACAATATTGTTAGCTGTCAAATCGTCTGGTCCTGTACCTCCTGTAGCCATCACTGCAACCGAGTACTGTTTAGTTCCCTGTGCACTCTGTACACACACAGCATTTGAAATTTGAGCTGGATGTTTAACAACTAAACTGCATTGAACACCAGCTTTGCACTCTGTTTTAAAATCGTAGCTGACTTCACTTGGGTAAAGGTTTGTGAAAGAAGCGTAAATTTTCAAATCAACAGACTTAGGAGTCACTTTAAGGTTATTCGTCGATCCTTCAGTTATGTTGAAACTGAAGTAGCGCGTGTCACCAGGCATCATGCCAGCTATATTGAAACTAAGATCTTTGTCAGAAGTCGAACTTGTGGAGCTGTTTGCTGGTTTTGCTGTTGGCACCACGTGAGAACCAACTTGACAAGTCTCGTACAATAAAGCTGGTAACTCAGCAACAAATTGAGGGAAATTGTCATACATTTTAGTATTTTCTTTTATATTTCTAGCTAATACAAACAAAGTGGGAAAGTCTGATTTTTTTGTTGATCCGATGGCATAATTAGTAGTTGGAATGCTCATAAAAAGAGTGATATCGCGAGGGCATGCATTAGATCCCCCATCTGAGGTTATAAAAAACAATTTTCTAATAGCTGGGTCCGAAAGGCGTTGGGGCACATCCTGAGTGAACATCTCATACATTCTTCTCATGGCGCAAGGAATTCCAGTTCTGAAACAAAAATATGTCTAGACCACAAGGCCTTCCATTTACGTGTTCTAATATTGCTCTTTGTGTATTTGAACCTTTTGAAAAAGATCAAATTCAGAAGTTTTTTTGAGAAAAAAAATGCAGAAAGCAGCTTACCTCCATTAATGAAAGATTCACGAGAAAAATTTAGTTGCTAGTACGAAATAGATACGACAAAATTAAACCTTAATTTTTTTCCAGACAGAGATCCCGAGGTCTCTTCTTTTGTTTTGTTGGTCAAACAGTTGTAGTAACAACAAACCTGTTTTTGAGATACCATCATTCAATGAAAGTAGGTGCCTCTCGGCGTTTATATATCCTTGCTTCAGAAGTTTATGTTTCCTTGCTTCAAACGTACGAAAGGTAGGTACCTAATTGCATCTTTAACAAGCTCGTTGTAGCATAGCTTTTGCCGGGAAGAGTGTTAAAAATCACGCTGCCTAACTTTGTAATATAGTGTCAATGTCATGCAAACTGTGATCCGGGTCTCTGGGTGACTCCATTTTGGAGTAATTCGATAAATTTCGCAGACTATAGAGTTTCCAACAATTCCTGAATATCGGCATTGTTCAGATCTGAGATGGATTTCTGAAGAGGGAGATGGCGATGTTTAAACCGCGGCCTAACATCACAGTCGGCGGACTGCGCAAAACTGCGTTAGTTTCCTCTGAAACATGAGGTCCCCGGGTCGAGGATTGGTCAAAAAATAATGTAAGATTAGCGGTGATTAGCGGTGAAAAAAAAGTTTTTTCACCGCAAAGCGCCCGCATCTTTTAGCGTTCAATGCGTTCATAGCGGTGAATTTTTGTAAGATTAGCGATTAATTTAGCGGTGAATTTTTGTAAGATTAGCGATTTTGGCGGTGAAAAATTTTTTTTCACCGCTTCGTGGTAGCGCTGAAAAATTTTTTTTCACCGCATTATGCTAGTAGCGGTGAAAAAATTTTTTTACCGCTTAAGCGATGTAAAAAAAAATTTCAGCGCTACGAGCAGAATGCGGTGAAAAAAAATTTTTCAGCGCTACCGTCAGAATGCGGTGAAAAAAAATTTTTAAGCGCTACCACGACTCGGGGTTTTCAAAGCAACATCATTTTTTTTACATTACCTGAACCAGCACCCCAGCTGGTTTTTTGACAATGACAATCCAGACAGCTGCAGGCATGTGCATAATACGCCATTTACGTCCCCAACATGAGGTGCACAAAATCCCAGCGGGGGGGAAACCGACTAACCGGCGTCTCAACGGGGCAGGGGGGTTGCACCTCTTCATTAAATAAATTTTACATTTCCTATAATAAGCTATAGCAAAAATTCTTTTTGTTTTAGACTCTAAATACACTGGGGATACTCCATACCGAGTTTGGTTTGATTTGGACAACTCCTTGATCCGATGAAAAAGACCTATTTTTAAAATTCGTTATTTGCGAAATTCGCAAATTTCCGATTGAAATACTAACTTTTTTTCTAGGAAAGTTAGGCGGACAGTTCTTTTTGCATTACAACCTATATAGTACTGGTAGTCTGGGATATCAATTTCGTTTACTTTGAACAACTCCTTGACCCGATGAAAAAGACCTATTTTTTAAGTTCGTTATTTGCGAAATTCGCAAAATTCTGATTGGAAAACGAACTTTTTTCTAGGAAAGTTAGGCGGACCGTTCTTTTTGCATTACAACCTAAATAGTACTGGTACTCTGGGATATCAATTTGGTTTACTTTGAACAACTCCTTGACCCGATGAAAAAGACCTATTTTTTAAATTCGTTATTTGCGAAATTCGCAAATTTCCGATTGAAAAAAGAACTTTTTTTCTAGGAAAGTTAGGCGGACCGTTCTTTTTGCATTACAACCTAAATAGTACTGGTAATCTGGGATATCAATTTGGTTTACTTTGAACAACTCCTTGACCCGATAAAAAAGACCTATTTTTAAAATTCGTTATTTGCGAAATTCGCAAATTTCCGATTGAAATACTAACTTTTTTTCTAGGAAAGTAAGGCGGACAGTTCTTTTTGCATTACAACCTATATAGTACTGGTAGTCTGGGATATCAATTTCGTTTACTTTGAACAACTCCTTGACCCGATGAAAAAGACCTATTTTTTAAGTTCGTTATTTGCGAAATTCGCAAAATTCTGATTGGAAAACGAACTTTTTTCTAGGAAAGTTAGGCGGACCGTTCTTTTTGCATTACAACCTAAATAGTACTGGTACTCTGGGATATCAATTTGGTTTACTTTGAACAACTCCTTGACCCGATGAAAAAGACCTATTTTTTAAATTCGTTATTTGCGAAATTCGCAAATTTCCGATTGAAAAACGAACTTTTTTTCTAGGAAAGTTAGGCGGACCGTTCTTTTTGCATTACAACCTAAGTAGTACTGGTAATCTGGGATATCAATTTGGTTTACTTTGAACAACTCCTTGACCCGATAAAAAAGACCTATTTTTTAAAATCGTTATTTGCGAAATTCGCAAATTTCCGATTAAAATACTAACTTTTTTCTAGGGAAGTTAGGCGGACCGTTCTTCTTGCATTACAACCTAAATAGTACTGGTAGTCTGGGATATCAATTTGGTTCACTTTGAACAACTCCTTGACCCGATGAAAAAGACCTCTTTTTAAAATTCGTTATTTGCGAAATTTGCAAATTTCCGATTAAAATACTAACTTTTTTCTAGGAAAGTTAGGCGGACCGTTCTTTTGGCATTACAACTTAAATAGTACTGGTAGTCTGGGATATCAATTTGGTTCACTTTGAACAACTCCTTGACCCGATGAAAAAGACCTCTTTTTAAAATTCGTTTTTTGCGAAATTCGCAAATTTCCGATTAAAATACTGACTTTTTTTCTAGGAAAGTTAGGCGGACCGTTCTTTTTGCATTACGACCTAAATAGTACTGGTAGTCTGGGACATCAGTTTGGTTTACTTTGAACAACTCCTTGACCCGATAAAAAAGACCTATTTTTTAAATTCGTTATTTGCGAAATTCGCAAATTTCCGATTAAAACACTAACTTTTTTTCTAGGAAAGTTAGGCGGACCATTCTTTTTGCATTACAACCTAAATAGTACTGGTAGTCTGGGATATCAATTTGGTTCACTTTGAACAACTCCTTGACCCGATGAAAAAGACGTCTTTTTAAAATTCGTTATTTGCGAAATTCGCAAATTTCCGATTAAAATACTAACTTTTTTTCTAGGAAAGTTAGGCGGACCGTTCTTTTTGCATTACAACCTAAATAGTACTGGTAGTCTGGGATATCAATTTGGTTTACTTTGAACAACTCCTTGACCCGATAAAAAAGACCTATTTTTTAAATTAGTTATTTCGAAATTCGCAAATTTCCGATTAAAATACTAACTTTTTTTCTAGGAAAGTTAGGCGGACCGTTCTTTTTGCATTACGATTTAAATAGTACTGGTAGTCTGGGATATCAATTTGGTTTACTTTGAACAACTCCTTGACCCGATAAAAAAGACCTATTTTTTAAATTCGTTATTTGCGAAATTCGCAAATATCCGATTAAAACACTAACTTTTTTTCTAGGAAAGTTAGGCGAACCATTCTTTTTGCATTACAACCTAAATAGTACTGGTAGTCTGGGATATCAATTTGGTTCACTTTGAACAACTCCTTGACCCGATGAAAAAGACGTCTTTTTAAAATCGTTATTTGCGAAATTCGCAAATTTCCGATTAAAATACTAACTTTTTTCTAGGAAAGTTAGGCGGACCGTTCTTTTTGCATTACGACCTAAATAGTACTGGTAGTCTGGGACATCAGTTTGGTTTACTTTGAACAACTCCTTGACCCGATAAAAAAGACCTGTTTTTTAAATTCGTTATTTGCGAAATTCGCAAATTTCCGATTAAAACACTAACTTTTTTTCTAGGAAAGTTAGGCGGACCATTCTTTTTGCATTACAACCTAAATAGTACTGGTAGTCTGGGATATCAATTTGGTTCACTTTGAACAACTCCTTGACCCGATGAAAAAGACGTCTTTTTAAAATTCGTTATTTGCGAAATTCGCAAATTTCCGATTAAAATACTAACTTTTTTTCTAGGAAAGTTAGGCGGACCGTTCTTTTTGCATTACAACCTAAATAGTACTGGTAGTCTGGGATATCAATTTGGTTTACTTTGAACAACTCCTTGACCCGATAAAAAAGACCTATTTTTTAAATTAGTTATTTCGAAATTCGCAAATTTCCGATTAAAATACTAACTTTTTTTCTAGGAAAGTTAGGCGGACCGTTCTTTTTGCATTACGATTTAAATAGTACTGGTAGTCTGGGATATCAATTTGGTTTACTTTGAACAACCCCTTGACCCGATAAAAAAGACCTATTTTTTAAATTCGTTATTTGCGAAATTCGCAAATATCCGATTAAAACACTAACTTTTTTTCTAGGAAAGTTAGGCGAACCATTCTTTTTGCATTACAACCTAAATAGTACTGGTAGTCTGGGATATCAATTTGGTTCACTTTGAACAACTCCTTGACCCGATGAAAAAGACCTCTTTTTAAAATTCGTTATTTGCGAAATTCGCAAATTTCCGATTAAAATACTAACTTTTTTTCTAGGAAAGTTAGGCGGACTGTTCTTTTTGCATTACGACCTAAATAGTACTGGTAGTCTGGGATATCAATTTGGTTTACTTTGAACAACTCCTTGACCCGATAAAAAAGACCTATTTTTTAAAATCGTTATTTGCGAAATTCGCAAATTTCCGATTAAAATACTAACTTTTTTCTAGGAAAGTTAGGCGGACCGTTCTTTTTGCATTACAACTTAAATAGTACTGGTAGTCTGGGATATCAATTTGGTTCACTTTGAACAACTCCTAGACCCGATGAAAAAGACCTCTTTTTAAAATTCGTTATTTGCGAAATTTGCAATTTCCGATTAAAATACTAACTTTTTTCTAGGAAAGTTAGGCGGACCGTTCTTTTGGCATTACAACCTAAATAGTACTGGTAGTCTGGGATATCAATTTGGTTCACTTTGAACAACTCCTTGACCCGATGAAAAAGACCTCTTTTTAAAATTCGTTATTTGCGAAATTTGCAAATTTCCGATTAAAATACTGACTTTTTTTCTAGGAAAGTTAGGCGGACCGTTCTTTTTGCATTACGATTTAAATAGTACTGGTAGTCTGGGATATCAATTTGGTTTACTTTGAACAACTCCTTGACCCGATAAAAAAGACCTATTTTTTAAATTCGTTATTTGCGAAATTCGCAAATACCCGATTAAAACACTAACTTTTTTTCTAGGAAAGTTAGGCGAACCATTCTTTTTGCATTACAACCTAAATAGTACTGGTAGTCTGGGATATCAATTTGGTTCACTTTGAACAACTCCTTGACCCGATGAAAAAGACCTCTTTTTAAAATTCGTTATTTGCGAAATTCGCAAATTTCCGATTAAAATACTAACTTTTTTTCTAGGAAAGTTAGGCGGACTGTTCTTTTTGCATTACGACCTAAATAGTACTGGTAGTCTGGGATATCAATTTGGTTTACTTTGAACAACTCCTTGACCCGATAAAAAAGACCTATTTTTTAAAATCGTTATTTGCGAAATTCGCAAATTTCCGATTAAAATACTAACTTTTTTCTAGGAAAGTTAGGCGGACCGTTCTTTTTGCATTACAACTTAAATAGTACTGGTAGTCTGGGATATCAATTTGGTTCACTTTGAACAACTCCTTGACCCGATGAAAAAGACCTCTTTTTAAAATTCGTTATTTGCGAAATTTGCAATTTCCGATTAAAATACTAACTTTTTTCTAGGAAAGTTAGGCGGACCGTTCTTTTGGCATTACAACCTAAATAGTACTGGTAGTCTGGGATATCAATTTGGTTCACTTTGAACAACTCCTTGACCCGATGAAAAAGACCTCTTTTTAAAATTCGTTATTTGCGAAATTTGCAAATTTCCGATTAAAATACTGACTTTTTTTCTAGGAAAGTTAGGCGGACCGTTCTTTTTGCATTACGACCTAAATAGTACTGGTAGTCTGGGATATCAATTTGGTTTACTTTGAACAACTCCTTGACCCGATAAAAAAGACCTATTTTTTAAATTCGTTATTTGCGAAATTCGCAAATTTCCGATTAAAACACTAACTTTTTTTCTAGGAAAGTTAGGCGGACCATTCTTTTTGCATTACAACCTAAATACTACTGGTAGTCTGGGATATCAATTTGGTTCACTTTGAACAACCCCTTGACCCGATGAAAAAGACGTCTTTTTAAAATTCGTTATTTGCGAAATTCGCAAATTTCCGATTAAAATACTAACTTTTTTCTAGGAAAGTTAGGCGGACCGTTCTTTTTGCATTACAACCTAAATAGTACTGGTAGTCTGGGATATCAATTTGGTTTACTTTGAACAACTCCTTGACCCGATAAAAAAGACCTATTTTTTAAATTCGTTATTTCGAAATTCGAAAATTTCCGATTAAAATACTAACTTTTTTTCTAGGAAAGTTAGGCGGACCGTTATTTTTTCATTATGATTTAAATAGTACTGGTAGTCTGGGATATCAATTTGGTTTACTTTGAACAACTCCTTGACCCTATAAAACAGACCTATTTTTTAAATTCGTTATTTGCGAAATTCGCAAATATCCGATTAAAACACTAACTTTTTTTCTAAT
>NW_027451272.1:0-23183 GCF_964194025.1 Convolutriloba macropyga | reverse complement strand
GCCAAAGTTGTCCATCGTTTCTTCTATTCTCTTGACCTCCATTCCAGCTCGTGCAGCATGCCCCTTTGGTTCACCCAGCGCATTTATTTTAGTTTTATTTTTTTAAAACATGCGCGTTTTTGAGCAGTCACCTGCTCGTTGTTTTCTGTGTACTGTGAAAGTTTGTTGATGGTTTTGAATTTCCTATGCCTGCGTTCCAGATTTTCTATCTTCTCATGCAGTTCTCGACATTGGACCAATTATCCATTCTTATTCTCGTCTCCTAAACGAGCTTGAAATTTCTCGTTCTTATCTGTACTTCTCTTGCAAAAATATTGCCTTATACATGTTTACGCGCTCTTACAAGATCTTGACCTCTCAAATTAATTTTTGTTGAATATCACTGATTGTCATCTGTGCAGCTTTTGAGTTGTCCTCGTTACGAGTTTTATACGGTCGGTTGTTCAAATCATCGCATTCCTTGATATCCACAGTCTGCTTCTCATAAATCCGCCAATGGAACTTCGTGTCAGTATTGACGATATTTAATTTTTTAAAGTTTTTAAATTCTGGATAATCGTTTTTAAACATCTTGATAAACATTAGAAAAGAAAGCATAACAAATGAAAGCCATTGAACTCTGTGATAGATTGGGAATCGTTATAGTTCTAGGCTCATGGCACCACATAACGGCTTTTCAGTAACCCTTAAATAGCGAGAAATTAAACCAGAAATGGTTTTTTACTATTTTTGTTATATCCTGATCTAAAATTAATGCCAATTTTTCCTCCGAGTCCAATCTGTTCTCATAATGTTAACTATTGCTAACAATGCTTCTGAGCAAATTGAAAACCAATACAAAGAACGGGTCTGAACTGTTGCTGGGCTCTTCATCTGACCAAACTACTGTAGAATCCCCTGATCAATTCAATTAACCGTTCTCTACAACCGTGGAGAGTAAGCTCGCATCGAGTAAATTCATAGAACAATGAAGTTCATGTATAGTCTTACGCAAACAATTGTTGTTGGATTGCCAAATAAACATAAATTAAATATATAAACTAATACTGCTCACTGTTCACCCATTTAGCTACCGTCGTGCATCCGTTGAGCATTTATAAACCTTTTATCTCAAAAAATGTGACTTTTCCCCCATAAAAACATGAATATTCCAACAACCAATATCAAACTAGGACAATTACGTCAACACAGCTTTTCAGTAGTTTGCTGGAAATCTGTTTCTTCTCTTTTTCGCTTTTTCTACCACTGTTAATGCGATGTCTTGGTTTTTTATTGTTGTGGATTATTTCAAACGTTTAAATAACTGTGTATTCAAATTGCTGGAGGTTCAAATTTTAACTAGAGGTTGGCAAGTTAAGCAGAATAAATTCCGTGGAACCTTCGAATCCTGTCTGCAACATGTCCGTTCGCGACTTTATATAGTACCTTACCAAATTGTTCCATTGACCTCACATGTGACATTTGGCTTGGTTATATATTTTCTGGTTATTTGGCGAATATCTGTTTCAACTAACTAATATTTATCTCACTTTTATCCTTGTAAATGTATTTGAATTACCAGGGAATTTAATCCAATTATTTTTTAATTCGTTGTTTTAATAAATATAACAAAAAACTTTAACCATAAGCATCGCGCAAAACAGTGACAAGTGGTTTAGTACATGTGCAGTTTTAAATGTTAGAAGTTGCTATTAGCCAAAAGAAGTATTTAATGGCCTGATCAATTGAATGCAGAAAAACAAAGATTAATAAAAAAAAAAAATTAAAATCAGATATTTCTCCGTTGCACTTTGTTTCGTGATCAATGCAACAGCCATTTTGTGATTTTAGCTACTGCCTTTAATTTAAAAACTCCTCGGGCATTTTTTGTCTAGACAAATTTACATGAAGAAATTCGACATCAAGGCTAATTGAATGTTTTGTCTCTTCGAATTTTAATAAAAACAAAAAGAGCTAATTTGAAAAATATATATATTTTCCTCGCTAATATTGAAACACTGATTATTGTTTCCGGAATTGTTTATTTTGCTGTGAAAATCACTATATTCTGTTCTCTTTCGTAGAAATGTATACATAACTTTTAGTAGTGAGTCCAAAACAGGCTACACAAATCGTAGTCAGTACAGAAAGGGTTCGTGCCATGAGAGCTTTTTTGAGGAGTTTAAAAAAGAAGAACGTGTTCCGTAAATTCAGGAAGTATTCGGTGGGCTTAGGATAGATTGGGCTGAAATTCAACTTCAGATACCCCTGGTGGTTGAATTTATTGTGGCATTAGAATAAAAAATTCACAAAAAACTTCTAAATTTTTACTTGATAAATTAACATCGCAAAGTGACAATTCCATTTTCTTATTTTTTGTAGCCTGGAGATCTTTTCTCTTCTAATCTTAATTTTACTATGAACGTTTCTGGCAAAACTAAAAGTTCATTAAGCAGGAAAGACGAATGACGAAGAAAGACATAATGAACGTAAAGAATCATATTTTTAATATTCAATTTTTGATTCTGTTTTCAATCTGAAATTTCACTTTACAATTTTTTAGAGATTATTTTCTTGCAAGCTTGCAGCTGCCGTGTGTGCCAAAAGTCAATTAGTTTCCTAAGAGGAATGGGGATGAAGTAAACGAGCTAAAGTAGAGAATCAGTAATGCTTGGAATTACCAAAAACATACATTACAAAAAAGACACAGGTGGAATGATCGGCTTGATTCTTCTTGTTTTCCAAAGTAGAATAATCTGTTCCGGTTTTTCGTTCTCTCACGAAAAAAAGCTCGGGAAAGTTTGTCGTTTCAAATTCACTTATTTGAAAAAGTTCATGGATTCTCTGCTGATTAGTTTCCAACGTGTTCTCTCAAGTTTTTTGTTTAGAAGTGGCAAAATGTGCATTGGCAACAATTTTATATCAATTGGCAAAGTAAGCCCGTACCAAACGCCAAGTGTAAATCAGTACTGGGCAATTGTAAATACAAGTCTGCCATTGAATATTTTTTGCTCGCTTTTTCGCTTGACATTAACTTTTTTCAAACGTATATGCAAAAGTTAACATAACAGAAGTGCTGGTAGCAGAGAAAGGGGTACCTAATTCTACGGAGCGAGAGATCTGGGGTTCAATCCTCATACTGACTCAAATTTTTTCACTTGGAACACGTCTTACCATTTTAACATCAGAGTGTACGCAAATCTGACAAGTGAAAAAAATGACATGAATCAGTCTATGGTTCAGTAATGATGATTAATTGCATTTATACTGGCCCAGTTTTGAAACGCACTTGTAGTTAGATACTGGAGGAAGACATACCTTAGTCCAGACCTCGAATTTATGAAGAGACGGAATTCATGAATTAATTCGATGAACGGGGGTAAATTTTGAATTCGAGGACCCCGACTCAAGTCATTTCTATTTCCTTTCATAAGTCCAGCCACTTTCTTTCATGTAAAATTTTGCCCAGCATTGTCTTGTCATAAGTAGAGCCAAAATCTTTTCATATACAACTGGATTTATCTAAATTCTAGCTAAAGCCAATAAGTCAAATATGTCGTTGGTGGAAGTTGTGTAATATTAGGGGCATTCGGGTGACTTCGACGGGAACAATCTAAAGTCAAGGAAATGGCTGATTCTCCAGCCAAACTCCAGGACAAGTTTTTTCTCCATTGAAATATCAGGACGCGTTTTATTGTCTCGCCAAAATCAGGGATGGTTGTTTTAGTTCCAGCCGAAAGATAACATCACCGAAAGTCCAGACAAATTCATCTCATACCAAAAATCAATTCACGACAAAAATCTTTTGTTGTCCTATCGTGGTAGAGGATGGTCTCTCATTAATTCCATGTCCTGATTAGGATACCTTACGCCGATCTTTCGACACTAAAGTTTGTTCAAAGCAGGATAGGATTCGGACTCACCTTTAAAGCATTCGTTTGAGTATAGTTTTTAGCGTTGTTTCCGAAAAAAGCTGTGTTGTAGAACGGAGAAAAAATAATGATTATCCGGACCTGAGTCTCAGAGTATTTCAGCGCTGGACCAGCATATTGCAAGTGTACAAAATTAATTCTGTTCTGAAGCATTGCATCTCCAGAATATTATATGTTTCTTTATGTTCAGTTCTTCTTCATTATGTTTATATTATGATAATGGAGTTAGCCCACCTAAAATAATCCTGTACAGTTTGAAATTTTCTCATAGCCCAAAATTAATTCTGAGTAAAGTAATGTCATACTTTTGCAGCTTATAACTGGAAATTACGAGTATTTTACACACTATTTGTATATAAACTAGTTTTTAGGCAATTACCACAAAACCCATAAAGCTTAGTGGCTACGACTTGCTACGCTCATTAAATGTTACAAGTACCCACGTGGAATTTCGAATCCTGTGTAAATCAAACTATGTTGGCGGAAGTTAAGCTGGGCATATTATTTTTCATGCAGTAAATTTTACTCAAAAATCAAAACTGGCCCGTGTAAATTGTGGCATGAACAGAGTACTGGCCATCCTAAAAAACAGAATGTCTCTGTGCTGATTCAACGCTGATTAACTCTGCCGCCAACTTCCGGGTAGGCAAATCAAAACAAACGATTTGCGTGCAGTGGGGCTATAGTTCGTTTCTTATAACACGAAGCTAGCCAGTTTTAGTCTGCCTTAGGATAACGAGACAAGGACAAGGTTTCCTTATTAAGGAGCTCATCTCGAAAAATTAACGTATCGCTAATCTCTAAACAAAAATTGAACAAAATACAATTTTTGATGCAATAAATTCTCAACAAATGTCTATATATCATGATAAAAGTTCATTTTGAATAAATTCTTTCACAAAAAGATGACGACAAATCGATTAACCATTGGCAGAGTATCTGCGAGATATTTTTTGGCAGAAGTTGTGAACAAAATTGATTTTGCTCTGTTAGATAATTGATCTCCGTGAAAATATGACGCATTACTGATCTTCAGTTATATACATAAGGATATTCACTTCACACTTCTAAGGAGATGGTCCCCAACGCGAACGACAGATCGACCACTTGAAAATACATATGAAATTCAGGTGGGGAGGGTCGTAATTCAATTACACGTTCGAGACTACACGCCAGCGCGCCTTATTTTCATACCCAATGTTGTTAAAAACCACTGCTTTTTTGTTTCTTCAATGCAATATTGTTGCATTATATTAGTGCTGTATATTTTTTGAACATCGGTTCATATTTTTTAAAGCCTTTTCGCATCATCGACATTTTACTCACTCTGGAGTAATAAAGAGAGCAAAAAGAGAGCAAAAACAGCGGGTAGGTTTTTTGACCATGACTTTTTCAAATGACCTTCGAGTGCTGTTAATGTGATACATATGCGATTTAATTTAACCTTCTTACCGCTAATTGATTTGCATTGAAATCATCAATCCACTCATAAACTTTTAATGAATTTGGCACTATTTTTGTCAGAAAATTTAGTAGAACATTATGTTTTTTCCCATTCTGATCATTTGTGTTGTCTCATCTCTTAGTATCTGAAGTGACAGGTCTCCTTGGTTTCCAATGAGATGTAAACAAACTTGATCACTTGTATTAGTTCATGTTTAGTTGTTTCAACGACTGTGAGGATATTTGCTCTCAAATTTGAAAAGATTTTTTGAGATTTTGCGAGTTCTGCTGATTTTTTATTGTCCTATCAATTAATCTCTTTAGCGACAGCTCGCATAGGTTGATAATAGGGATTAGTTTGATCTGATTCACGTTTTCATTTCAAAGCTAATGCTTTCTTTGTATTTTGCACCAATTTTTTCAGAGAATTATTAGCGTGCTTTTTTCGTGATTAAAAGAGTTTTTAATCCCCAGTTTATTGTCTTATGTATTAGTCCAGTCATTGACAGTTCTTATCTGTTGCTAAGGTTTCTTAAATTAATCAAATTTCACTGTGCACTAATCGAGTTCAAGGTGAAAAAAGCTGTTTTCCATGAAATATAATGTTTGTTTTTACACTCCAAGTATTGGATTGTATTGGTGCATTGTCTTTTTTGTAATATGTTTTACAGCTTTTTCGTGACTCTGAGCTTTCAAAGCGGGATTAACAAGTCAGACTCAGCGGGCATCAAGATTCATTAGAGATCCTTAGCTGATATTAGTAGTCCTTCAAGTATTTAGAGTGGTGAAGCTACTGGAAAGGCCGTAATTCAAGGTTAAATGTCATTATAAAAAGTTATTGAGCCAAAAATAAAGCATTTTTGCGTTTTTCTTTAATTTTTATTTTTTTTGTTTTAGCAGTCTGAAATTGAAGACAGTAAATGTTGATAGGGGTTTTTTGCAAAACTTAATTAATTTTTATGACCATTTTGTGAGATTTATGTTTTGGTACTGCAAACTTAAACACAAAAATATTTATTTTCAATTTTTCTGACATTTTTGTCATTCTTTGCGGTTTGTCACCCCTAGAAGCCAAGTAACCTCCTTTAGGGCTGAATGACACTGCTTAGTTTTTGGCGGTAAGTTTTTCAAGGAAACCTTCTCTAGGGTTTGCTAATAGGTTAAAGGTTTTTTTAAAAAAACTTTTATCGAAAAAAATTTAATTTATATGATAATTTAAACATGACAATATGATACTGCGTTACTGCATGACCTTAATGGAAGTAGATTGGTTTTCAACACTTTAATTTAAGGTTTTTGGGTTTTTTAAAAAGCACCATGCATTTTTTTATGTTCTTCTTCAAAAACTATCATTTTTTGAATATATTTAGCTCCAGGGCCATGGGAATCTCTTCTCGTCTTTGATAGTAGGTTACTGCATGGTATATAGGGTCAATGGAATGTTTTTCGATTTTTCATTATCAAGCATTTTTTTGACAAATTTTGATTTTTTTAAACTGCTGTGAAAAATATCATTGATCAGGTTTCTTGAGCTTTATTTGCCAGTGAAAATTTCCATGGCTCGAAGTCGGGTTACTAGATAAATTCAGAAGACAATGAAAGGTTCTAAAGACATTAATTTTACTTTTTAGCAATAATTTAACTAAGTTTGAGTTTTTCAGTTTTTTGTTTGGATGTTTTGGTCATTTTCCGAGTTTATCGATCTCCAAGCACATATTATTTTTTAAAAGTCTTGCTAATGGGTTACTGAACAAATTCGAGAAGAAAGCAACAGAAACGATTTTGAACGTAATTTTTGTGCAAAATTAGGAAAATTTTGCAATTCTCGGTTTCTTAACTTTTAAATAGAGAAGTGTTGAACTGCAAATTAAAAGCTTCAAAAATTATGGCAATGATTATATTCTTGTTTTGTTTGTTTAGTTGTATTTTTTTCTCCAATTTTGCGACTGTTTGCCTTTCTGGCTTCCAAGTTAAATGATACGCTTGTCAGATTCAGTATTTCTAAGTTTTTCTTTTTTTTAAATTAATTCGTTGGATTGTGTTTCAGCTTTTGTCGTGCTATGTTTTTTTTTCAACTTTTAGTTGTTTTTTAGTTGAATTTTGCTAGTATTTGTTCACTTGCTGTCTCATAGCTTAATCTTATTAATGACGAGTCTAATTGAGGGTTTATTTATCAAGGTTTCTTGAGAGTCTTTTTTGCGGGTTTATGAGATTCGAATAATAAGGGTTGTTTGATCTGAAATCAGGATATCAGCCCATATTTATTGCTTTCTCTCAGCAATAGACCGTTTGTCTTCAAAAAGCATTAGCAAGTTTTTGGAAAAATGGTTGTCTTCTTTGTCTGGTCATTTAGTCAAATACAAGTCAGGCTTCATTGGTTGCTGCTGAGCAATAACCGAATAAGAATTAGAATAAGCCACTTGAGTTCTTTACACTCGTGTTTGTGATTCTTGCATTTGTTTTCCAATTAGAAATTGTTATTTGTTTGTCCAATTAAAAAATTTTGGCTAACGCTTCAATGGCCAAGATACTGCTGTATTTGTGAAATCGATTAGTATATTCTTGACTGTTGCCTTCACTCTTACTTCGATTTCCGTTTTTCAGCAACTAAAATCGCTAAAATGTCTCATGATTTTAAAAGCTTTTCTTAGAAGTTGTGTTAATGGGTCTTGGCATGCAGTCTTCATTTCTTTTTGTTTTGTCTGTCATTGATTCTCACTTGGTGTATTGTGCTGCATTGTTCGATTTCCGTTTTCAAACTTGCTGTGTTGCTGATGAGATACTGGAAAAATTTGAGAAATAGGCAACAGAAACGATTTTGAACGTACTATTTATGCGAAATTTAGAATTTTTTTTATTTCTCGGCTTTTTAACGTTTTCCATCTTTAGTTTTTCCCTTTTCAGTGGCGCCCTTGAACGCCTTTCAAGGCTTGCGCTTTTTTTAAGTAAAAAAATTTTGACCTTCAATTTCTTCAATTTAATAGCTTCAATAATTATGTCAATGATTATACATTTTTTAGTTTGTTTGGCGTTTTTTTCTCCAATTTTGCGACTGTTTGCCTTTCGAGCTGCCAAGTTAATTGATACGCTTGCCCAATGCAGTATTTCTCTCTTTCTCAATTTTTAAAATTAATTCGCTGGATTGTATTTCAGCTCTTGTCTGTCGTGCTATTTTCTTTTATTTTTTAGTTGTTTTTTGAGTTCTGCTAGTATTTGTTTACTTGCTGTGTCATAGCTTAATCTCATTAATGATGATTCTAATTGAGGGTTTATTTATCAAGCTTTATTGCGTGCCTATTTTTGAGGGTTCATGAGGTTCGAATAATGAGGGTTGTTTGATCTGCAATCAGGTTTTCAGCCCATAACTATTGCTTTCTCGGAACATCAGACCGTTTGTCTTCAAAAAGCATTGGCAAATTTTTGGAAAAATTGGTTGTCTTCTTTTGTCTGGTCATTTAGTCAAATACAAGTCAGGCTTCATTGATTGCTGCTGAGCAATAACCGAATAAGAATAAGAATAAGCCACTTGAGTTCTTTACACTCGTGTTTGTGATTCTGGCATTTGTTTTCGAATTAGAAATTGTTATTTGTTTGTCCATTAAAAAAAATTTTGCTAACGCTTCAATGGCCAAGATACTGCTGTGTTTTTGAAATGGGTAAGTATATTCTTGACTGTTGCCTTAACTCTTACTTCGATTTCCTTTTTTCAGCAACTAAAATCGCTAAAATGTCTCATGATTTTAAAAGCTTTTCTTAGAAGTTGTGTTAATTGGTCTTGGCATGCAGTCTTCGTATTCTTTTGTTTTGTCTGTCATTGATTCTCACTTGGTGTATTGTGCTGCATTGATCGATTTCCGTTTTCAAACTTGCTGTGTTGCTGATGAGATACTGGAAAAATTTGAAAAAAGGCAACAGAAACGATTTTGAACGTACTATTTATGCGAAATTTAGAATTTTTTTTTAAATTCTCGGCTTTTTAACGTTTTCCATCTTTAGTTTTTCCCTTTTCAGTGGCGCCATTGAACGCCTTTCAAGGCTTGCGCTTTTTTTAAGTAAAAAAATTTTGACCTTCATTTTAATAGCCTCAAGAATTATGTCAATGATTATGCATTTTTTAAGTTTGTTTGGCGTTATTTTTTTCTCCAATTTGCGACTGTTTGCCTTTCGAGCTGCCAAGTTAATCGATACGCTTGCCCAATGCAGTATTTCTCTCTTTCTCAACTTTTTAAATTAATTCGCTGGATTGTATTTCAGCTCTTGTCTGTCGTGCTGTTTTCTTTTGTTTTTTAGTTGTTTTTTGAGTTCTGCTAGTATTTGTTTACTTGCTGTGTCATAGCTTAATCTCATTAATGATGATTCTATTTGAGGGTTCATTTATCAAGCTTTATTGCGTGCCTATTTTTGCGGGTTCATGGGGTTCGAATAATGAGGGTTGTTTGATCTGCAATCAGGTTTTCAGCCCAATAACTATTGCTTTCTCGGAACATCAGACCGTTTGTCGTCAAAAAGCATTGGCAAATTTTTGGAAAAATTGGTTGTCTGCTAGTTGTCTGGTCATTTGGTCAAATACAAGTCAGGCTTCATTGGTTGCTGATGAGCAATAACCGAATAAGAATAAGCCACTTGAGTTCTTTACACTCGTGTTTGTGATTCTGGCATTTGTTTTCCAATTAGAAATTGTTATTTGTTTGTCCAATTAAAAAATTTTGGCTAACGCTTCAATGGCCAAGATACTGCTGTTTGTTTGAAATGGGTAAGTATATTCTTGACTGTTGCCTTCACTCTTATTTCGATTTCCCTTTTTCAGCAACCAAAATCGCTAAAATGTCTCATGATTTTAAAAGCTTTTCTTAGAAGTTGTGTTAATGGATCTTGGCATGCAGTTTTCGTATCTTTTTTGTTTTGTCTGTCATTGATTCTCAATTGGTGTACTGTGCAGCATTGTGTACTCATTCTAAGTATGCGTGGAATCAGGTTTTCTTAAATTGTTGTTACTTTAAGTTGTTCTTAGAACTCCAAATCTTGAAAACAATATTCGTATTGTTTTCAGATCTCTCGTTCTAGCGTATATAGGGTCATAGCTCCTGATGACCTTCTTTGTTCAAATTTGCTTCTAAAAGTGTTAATATTTGGGTGAAAAATTATTCTTTCGATTGTTTTTCAGGACTTGTCCTACTATGGTCTCTTTTTCATCTGATCCTGTTGTAAGACATTGCATTTTTTTATTAGGAAAAGCTGCCACCGACGCAATTTGGAGATGAACAAACACAAGCAAACCAAATATAACAACAAGAAGTTCCTAAAAACCGAATATTTCTTACTTCGTGTCTTTGTTGTTCGGCCCTCTGGACTAGGATAGTTGTTA
Organism: Convolutriloba macropyga; assembly: GCF_964194025.1. Lineage (NCBI taxonomy): Eukaryota > Metazoa > Xenacoelomorpha > Acoela > Convolutidae > Convolutriloba > Convolutriloba macropyga. The sequence goes on along the minus strand of NW_027451272.1, from coordinate 12,464 downwards.
ATAAAATAATTAGAAGTAGTAGCATAATTGTGAAACACATTTCGGAATTTCAGATTCGAAATGGATTTTCAGTACGATGTTGTGACTTATCGCTCGCATTTGGGTATTGTTGATCACAATGGAAATATGATAGCGGGAGGTGACAGCGGACCATTCGGACTCACTGCTGATTTGTTTTTTGGGGGTCAAAATATCACAACGGAGAACTTCCATTTGCTGAACAATCGGACAAAACAGGAGTTTCTGCAAAAGTTGGCCATGACATTGCTGAATGAAAGAGCCATTATGGAATCGGCCTTTGCTATGTCTCCGTTGCTTAAGATATGGACAGCGCTTTTGGTAAGAAAAAAACTAGGAAAAATTTCTGATTCTAACTAGGTAAACTTTTATTTCACGTTCCTCTAAGAACATAGCTAAAGTGGTAGCAAGGGACTGTATCGTATACACTTTTTTCAGTTTGTAAAAATCAGTTACACCTTTTTTGGGCGCAAGAACCCTTCAGTGCCGACGGATTAAGTTGCCAGTCATAGTCAACGTCTGATCAGAGTCAGGGTTGCACACATCTCTTAATCTTTGCCATGAAAATTACAGTCCGGGCGCCCTCAAAAATGCCGGATAGCTTATTATCAGAGGCAGATCCGAGCTCAGTTTAGTTTGTTGCGAGGCAATTCTGAGCGCAAAATAGTCTAATCGGAGCAATTTCTGCAGTGGATTTTTCTGATGAGAATTTTTCCCTTTTAGGTTTTGTTTTCAAATGGTATTCGTAATCTGTTTTGAATGGTGAAGTTTCAGCCGATAATTATCAGTTGAATTTTCATTCTCAAAAAATAGTGTTTCATTAAGAGCTGCTGGCTCAAGAACTAGCCAACAAAACAGACAGGGCCAGATGAGATGCTAAAAAGTCCAGTGGTTATCAAGAGCCGCTGATCCATTTAAGAGAAAGCCAATTTTACCACTCTTTGGTTTAGAATTGCCACTGGTGAACAAGTGGGTGTGATTATGATTTATTTCCATCGGGGCGTAGGATGTTAGGCGAAAACTCGATTAGCCGAAAAGAATTTTTGTAGCCGGTTGGCGAAAATTCTCAGCTCAAGTTCTGTGGAAATTAGGCGAAGACATACTAGTATACGCTGGGTATCATGTAATTAAGGGACAGTAACAATTGACAATGAAAAAAGTTATAAAAGTCATCAAAAAGTGAACACAATTTTGGAACTTTGATAGTATTCAAGATGTATTTTAACACCAAGTCCCCCCTTTTTTGGGCGTTTTTGGCAGCCAGTAGTTCCAAAATTATTTATATTAAAGCTATTGAGAAGTATTTTAATCTTTTTTTTCTTTTTCATTTTTTTAAAAATAACAAAAGCATCGGACGCGATGACACTGAGTACAGTAAGATGTATGGAAAACATTGGATACAATGATCATAATTTGCACGTAATCTTAACAAATTTTCTGCATTTAAAGGCTAATATTAAGGACACTTGACAACTTTATAACATCGTGTGGATTTTGCAGTACCACTTAAACGCTTTTATTGATCAAAACTTCAGTTCACAGTTTTGCTTACGGACTACAAAAATTTCGTTAGCCTAATCAAGATTTCGTCTAATAAGCTATCCCCCATTTCGAGCACCCTTCAATCGCGGGAAAATTATTCGAGTGCAATCATGTCGCTAACTTCAAGATTTTGAGGCTGATCAGAGGTCAATTTTTCTGATATTTTTTCCGGGGCATCAGACTTCACAAAAATTTTTTTGCACCTAATTTTATTACAAGTATCCAATAAAGCTAATAATTCTACTGTAGCTATTACTCTGCAGCTCTAAAAAGGTGACCAAAGATGTTTTTGTTCGAGATGATAGAAAAAATACTTTCTGTAATAACCATGGACAACTGAAAGTCTTCTAGGTAATTTATGGTTGAGGAGGATTGCTGATTCATTTGATCTGACATCCAAAATTACTGCTCAATTTTTCCAAAATTCTGCCTTTTTCTATCAAAAATGGCGCTGCATTTTTCGGAAGAGGGATAATGAATTTCGGCTAAATGACTCAAGCACTACCAAATCTGAAATTGCTCAACTGTCTATGAAATATTGTTAACATATTTTGAACAACAATTTGTTGCAATCAGTTCAGACGATTGCAAAAGCACTAACAAGTCTTCAACTGTCTTTTGAAGCGATTGCAATGAACTCGTTCCCAAAATGTTTACAGTTGCCTCTCAACGAAAATTGCAAAGACCCATTTTTAGTTTTCTAAAAAAAATGGGACAAAGTTTCCTGCTCTCACAGACAGTGTATAAAACAGAATGGCTCCAACACTTTTTGATAGGATTTTTAAAAATGATGGACCCAATTAAACCAATTTCTTTTTTAAACTGTTATTCAATTATTACAATAATAACAAACAATTGATATGGATCAGAACCGTCTTTTTGTGTCCAGCGGATCCTAGTTCTCGGTTTACTAAGCCTCAACCGAATTCAGTAGACAATTGGGCCGAATAAGAGCAGGATTGGCAGTGTTTGTACATTTTTTGACACCTACGGGAAATAACATTTCTGCAAAAATTTGTTTGGGTTATTGGCGAATGAAAATTACAACATAGCAAATTTAATTTCCTTGGGAAAACCTGATCTAATTTTTTTGCAGCATCACTTTAAACATACGCTAAAAAAGAATTGGTTGTTCGGAGAAAACCTAAACCTTATGAGAAACAACTGTCTTCTATTTCTTAAAACATTTGGTTAAGCAAAAAACAAAGCTTTTTAAATAGCTCATTATCTATTAAAGTGAGAACAAAAAATATCGGATCTTCATTAGTTGTTATCTCCAAAAATTGTCATATTAACTGTCCCTCTTTAATTCCACCCCGATAAAATACGGATCAATTAATTCACCAAGCATGGACACGCAAAAAAAATAATTTGTGACTCCTCTTAAACCAGCAACAAGATCATGTAAGATCACTGAAAAATTTTAAGCCTTGAAATTATGTGGTCTAAGCTTACAAAAGAAACAAATTGTTTGAGATCAACGCTTAGAAACTCTAAAATTATGCAAGTTCAACGCTCATGAAAAAGAATGTATGTAAGTTCTACGCTTATGAACGCTAAAACTGTGTGCGATCTACGAATTTCAGCGTTATTTTGTTTTTAAACAATTACGAAGAAATGGCTATATTTTGGTTTCAACAGGCTAAGCTTAAAAATTCTGTAACTGCAATATACATATTTTCGCACTTTTTAACATTAATATCTCGGCCCGGGAGCTTGTATGCAAAAGAGAGTATTTTGATCAACTAAAAAATTAAAACAGCAGAGAAAACGCTTCTGTAAAAAGTAGTCCTTAGTTTAGTGATGTTTAGAGAGAGAGAGAGAGAGAGAGAGAGAGAGAGAGAGAGAGAGAGAGAGAGAGAGAGATTGAGGAAAAAAACATTCCTCAATCAAAATGGGTCTCGTTGAAAACAGAAGAAACCCGGGTCGGCAAAAGTTTTTATCTTAGAACTTTCTTGTTATTGAACATTAACTTCAATGTTCTGCTACCAATTGTTCTGCTAACATTGTTCTGCTACCAATTGATCGGCGAACAACTGTGCTTCTACCAACATTCTGATCCCACGCCAAAACTTAAAGTCAATTACATAATAATAATAAATTGTTTTACTGGTGTCTTCACAGAATAAATAGAGCACTTACACAGTTGATCAATACATATAAAAAAGAGCACCAGAAAGATCGCCATTAGACCATAAGGTCCGTTTTCAGGCGTGTCATAGTCGGAAAGGAAATTTCATGTTATTTATTTTAAAAGTTATTTAGTGGAAATCAAAACTAAAGTGATAGCGAGAAAAAAAGGAAGGTTAGTATTAAAATGATTTCAAATTGTCGTAATTTTTGATGAAAAAATTTTCTTTTTTAAGCCATAAATTAACCTAGTGAGTTGTTCATTCAGTAAAGAATAGTTTTCAAGTTTTTCGTGAGCAAAATTATTTAACTGTGCACCGCTCAAATTTTTCATTATTTGTTGGAAAATTAGAATTCAGTTTGAGAAAAACGTTTAAGAGTTTCCGGTTTTATTTGACAGATTGTTTTCGGTAAAAGATGAATTAAAGGGGACAGCTTTAACTCGTTTTTCGCATGAGCACAGTTTTGACGGTTCGTTTTGTGTAATGAAGTGATTTATGTCCATGATGCAACTTTCACGTCTTATGCATTTTGTCATCAATTTGAAAACTTCGTACAGATGAAGCTCCTGGGCCGAAAAAACTTTGTATTTCTCTCTGATGAGAGAAATTGAGTCAAACTTTCGAAAAAAATGGTTTTTTTAAGCAAGAATTTAATACTTTCAACTTAAAAAGGACCCAAAACTGATCTATGAAGTTCTATGATTACAACTTTTTCATTCTTATTTGCTAGATTCGCTGCCATAGGTAGAAAGTACTTTCAGTTGATTAATTTAGGGACTGCAAACACGTTTTCAAATGAAAAAAAGCAAAACCTGAAATTTTTGAGAATTTTATTTTTCTATGAATACAACTTTACAGCTTCTCCAGAATTCTTTCTTTGCTTAAAATTCATTATTTCAATTGTTTTAAGACTTTTTCGAAACATGGCTTTTCTCCCTTTTTCGTGAAGTTTCTGAAAATCTCAATCCAGGCAAGCTAAGATAATACACCTCAATCTTATTGTACTGCAGTTTTCTGCATAAAACAATACAACGGAAAAATGAACGCTTTTTATGTTATCCTTTATTGGCATTATTCACGCTGGAAAAATCTGCCTGAACGAGGCTTATTTTGATTGGCTGTGACGAGCGATTACGTAGGAACAACTAACATAAATCTCAATCCAGAAGTTCATACAAAAGGTAAGTTAAGCCAATATCTATGAAAAATCGCAATCAGTTTTTTTTCAGGCACTATTGAGTCTGTCATCTGCGGCCTTCAGTCTGTACATAGTGATGGTGGTTTGCTTGCTTGATAAACTTCGAAATTGGGAGTACTACCCATTGGCAATGATATCTGCTGTTGATTTTGTGACTTCTTTTTTCGCAATGCCATTAATACTGCTCAACTCTTATGTTCTGATTTTGCAGCGGAAACCTGCTAACGCAGTAGAATGGGTAAATGATTTGGCTAAACTTAGCGCAAGTTTAACAACTTTAGGGCGTTTTGAATCTCTTCTGTCTCCGCCCTAGTAAGTTCTGATCCCCCTTTTACAGAGCACGTGCCATTATATAGTAAATCATCAAGTAAAAATATGGCACCTGTGTCTAATGGTGCATTTAATATGACCCACTAAGATGGGCTGGGGGATATCACAAACTGAAAAGTTTCTAATTCTCTAATCAAAAAAGTATTTCATAAGTTGCTGCACTAGAAATGGAATAAAAAACCTAATAACTCCTTCACTGTAAGAAAAGCGCCCGATTGACCTTCCTTGGGAACTATATCCAAGAACCATGTCTATTTATGATCCTTATTTGTTATCTCAAAATTCGGTCGTATGCACATTTGTTCGTTCTTTCAACGCCTGTCGTACTTTACTATTTTGCTGTGGTGATTCGCGGTGCGAGTATGCAGACGGAATATTTTTGAGCTATTCGCGGAGGGAGATCTACTTTTACTTTTGTTTCGCTTACTTGCGGAGCGGGAGAACAAGAGACAGTTTTGCAAACTGAATTGAGTTGCATAAATTAGGAAGAATGAATTTAACAAATTGGAGCCACTTGGGCACAACGTGAATACGTGATCAGACAGGTCTGATCACGAAACGGGAAACTATCAGACAGTGGAATGAAATCATATGATAAACAAACTGAACAAAGTTAGTGAAGGTGAAAGTAAGATGAAGGTAATTGAACTAATTTAAAGACATCAAATAAATTTTACTGCAACAATTAAATAAATGAATAAATATATCACAGGTAGCAAGAAGAAAAATTGTAATATACAATTTTTCAGATATAAATAATAATAACAATATTTACAAATTAATACAAGGTCCCCGGTTAGATAGATAATATCAATATATTTGCTGGTTATCATAACTAAAAATACGATGATTAATACAATATAAAATGTATTTTCAGTTTTCGAGTTTTACAAGGTCCAATCTTCATTTTCAAAATCTTGTTCCTCTGCATCAAGAGCAGTCATTGTTCTAGCCAATGTCGGGGTGTCCGTCTCTAGCAAAGGTATATTTCGTACCGCGGGAGGCGAGACAGAACCAATCTGGGGTGACACGTTTTGCTCTTCGGGTTGGGTTTCCAAGATTTGTTGCACCGATTCGACAACCGTGACAGGTGGTGCAAAGTTTTCGACATCACCCGCTCGTCGGGGTCGTTTAGGTGGTGGTAGGATGTCTGATGTTGGAGGTGATGTTTCGAAACCATAATATGACGGGCTTCGCCTATTACGGTCTGATGATCGTGTTGAAGATGCTGTTGCGGGTGGATTGGTAGGCGCATTTGTAGTCGGTTCACTGATCGCGAGTGGGGGTTGTGGGTTTCGGATCGCGGCGAAATTTGGCAATTTTGGAACTCGCCCCCGCATCGCGCGTGAAATGTTTGAACGTTGTGAAGAGACTCCGCTGCCCGGCTCTCTCTTCCTGTGTTTCATTTTTTGATCACCCTTTTGCTTCCGGGTGAACTCTTTAATGTGGCTGTGAATCAGCTCTTCGACGACTTTCTCCCCAGAACGTGGCCCGCGTCTGTCAGCATATACTTTTAATGGAGTCTGTCTCTCCTGTTGGGTGCCGAATTTGGCAATATCGCTATTGCGGACGGTAACAATTTGTTTGCCCGGCTCCTTGATGGTCGATGTGGTCGGGCTTACTTTGAGGATGTGCGACCCCGGGGCGAGAACCTCATAAAGACCTTCTAGTTTCTTCTTGGATCGCCTTTTGCCGTGAATTTTGCGAGCCAAGTTTAACTCTACCGATCGTTCTTTTAGGGGAATGGGGCGGATTGCTTTTGTTTTGAGGAATCTGGATTCGCCATCCGTGCTTGCCCTCTCTCTTGCGCTTGCTTCCGTTGTGACGCGTGTCATGCCCTTTTCGACTTCAATATCGCTTCGGTAGCCACTTATCCATTTGTAATCGGGCAATATTTCCTCCGGCATCACTGTTTCTTCGTCTAAATAGTGATTTATGATACCCTTATACGACAAATTCATCAAATTCGGTTTAGTTGCAATCACGCTTAGCGGGGTATTAGGTTTTCTCCCAAAATGTGCTTCGAAGGGCGAGATCTTTTTTGTTCTTTGTTTACATATTCGCAATTGGTGAATGATTATCTTTAATGCATGCTTTACATGAAAGGCGTGTGCAGCTAATTTCTCTTCTTTGATACATGCGAGTCTTTTCTTAATTGTTTGAATTAACCGTTCCACCAACACAATAGCACGGTGATCATCTGTAAGTCCGTAAAATCCTGTTTGAAATCTATACGTGCCAGTCATATCACCAATAATTATATTAAAGTTGCAATGATTAGCTGTATTAACATCCAAATTCAATTGACTGTATGCGTATTTCAAATCGATCGTAGAAAAGTAAGTTGTGTTTTGCGAAGCGGGAGCGCTTATCTGTTGAGAAAATGATTCAATGAGCGTATCAATATTCGGCATTTGATATTTGTTCTTGTGGATGGCTTTATTTAAAACTTTTGAATCCAATGCAAGCTTTATCGTTTGGTCTTTTTTAACAGTCACCACAATAGGTGAAATGAAATAATTATCTGGGCAGCTCGACAGTTTTATAATGTGTTTTTCGGCAAATAATTTTCGAAGTTCTGTATTAACTTTGTCTTGGAGATTGATAGGAATTTGTCTACCTTTTTGGTGTCTAGCTTGGAAATTCTTGTGAAATTTAGATTTTGCTACATGACTTTTTGATCGTCCGATGCGTGATACCAAACAAGGGAATTTTGTGGCTATTTGCTCTTTAAATTCAGAGGATGCAATGTTATTGACATAATTACCTTTTTGAAGTGTAGATTGTGTTACTGCAAGTCCAAGTTGGTCGAACAAATCACGACCTATTAAGTACTTTAAGCCCTCAGCAACAACGGTGAAGGTTGCTGTGTCGCATACCCATCCTTTGCTTGTGATTGGAGCTTGGATTTTTCCCAGTACCTGTATTGGCTCGTTAGAGAAATTTCGTAGTTGTGCTGGTGACGATTCGTGGATCCAGAAAGCGCGGGGGCTGTTCTGTACTACTTGTGACGCGAGTGAATGATGCAATATACTGCATGCACTCCCGGAGTCCACGAGCAGAGTTGTATTAACGTTTCCAATCTTGAGTGGCATATTGAGGGGTTCAACTTTCTCTACTGCGGATTCAATCATGGCAACTGTGTTGTCCTCTTCGCCGCTGCTGTAATCAGATTCATAGAGTTTTGGCGGTTGAACAAAGTTTACTGAGTCCTCTGGATGTGGATCTTCTTCCACTACCCAAACCATCTTTTTCTTGGGATCTTGTGGTTTTGTGTTGATGGTCTTTTGTTGTTTGCGGCAGACTTTCGCAAAGTGGTTTAGCAATCCGCAATTGTTGCACGTCTTTCCTTTTGCGATGCATTTTTCGCAATGATTTGGGAGCCAAACTCCGCCACAGTTGGAACAATAGAGTGTTGATCTATTATTCTGTTTTGCAACATTGTTATTGTTGTTCTGCCAATACGGTCTTCGTGGATTGTTGTTGAATTGGACGGCATTTACGTTTGCCGGGACAACAATTTTGTTATGCTGTTGAATTTGGTGTTGATTTCGCATTCCGAGTTCCATGTTGATTGCTAATTCCAATGCCTGACGTGGTTCCACAGTTTGTTTTAGTAGCTCTTTTTGAATCTCGGGGTCGATTAGATTTGTGATGAACACATCGCGTATCAGAGTTTCTTCTTTGTTCTCAAAGTCGCAGTTTTCCGCCAGTTCTTCTAATTTACCGTAGAAGTGTTCAACAGTTTCCCCCCTGAGTTATTTTGTGATCAGAAAGACGTGTCTATCGAATGTTATGTTACGCGGGCGGATGAATGCTTCTTCTACGATTTTCCAGAAATCAAGAGTTGATAGTGTATCTATCAAAATATGCGGGTTCTTACAATTTAAGATACGGCGTCCCTCTCTTCCAATACTCAAGTAGAGAAGGGATACTAATTTTCGGTCCGCCAACGACCACGGTTTGTCACCACACATTATGCCTATCTCGATGAGTCGTTGGCATTTGTTTTGCCAATTCATCTTTGGTTGCGCGTTGCGCGCGTTCCTTTCCCTCTCTGATTGTGCAGATGCACCCACAATAGTCTCTTCAAAGATGGGTTCCAAGGGTAGCTCCACCATTTCAGGCTTTGGGCCGAGTAGCGTGTCCAAAATGATATTCTCTTTGGCTAAGAGTGCTAATTTGTATTGAACTCTCCAATTCTCCCAGCGAAGTGGTGGGTCCGGTGTCGGTTTGTCCCAGAAAGGGTCGATTCCAAGAGGTGTTCTTTTCGTTGCTGGCTGCGCCATGTCGTACTTTACTATTTTGCTGTGGTGATTCGCGGTGCGAGTATGCAGACGGAATGTTTATGAGCTATTCGCGGAGCGAGATCTACTTTTACTTTTGTTTCGCTTACTTGCGGAGCGGGAGAACAAGAGACAGTTTTGCAAACTGAATTGAGTTGCATAAATTAGGAAGAATGAATTTATCAAATTGGAGCCACTTGGGCACAACGTGAATACGTGATCAGACATGTCTGATCACGAAACGGGAAACTATCAGACAGTGGAATGAAATCATATGATAAACAAATTGAACAAAGTTAGTGAAGGTGAAAGTAAGATGAAAGTAATTGAACTAATTTAAAGACATCAAATAAATTTTACTGCAACAATTAAATAAATGAATAAATATATCACCAGGTATCACAATGCCCATAGAAAGCTTGTACAGCCGTCTCAGCCTTGGGCGCTTTACACGACTTATTGCATATTGGTACCATATCGGCTAGCTTAAAAATGTTTAAAGCTTTTCGGGAATCATTAAGAACTTTTAGAAGTCATGCTTTTCTTGGCAACCAAGAGCAAGATCATAGATATTAATTGCATTGAATAAATTTGCCAAGAAAAAAATGAATTTGCTTTTTCGAAGACCTAATCTAGTCACAATTTGTTAGCTTAATGTTTTCCTTTTTTTCTTTGTATTTTTACTTTGATTTTTTAAAATCTTACATGGCACCATGAATAAGTATGAACTTGGATATGTTTTCCAAAAAACCATAGGCTTTACCTATAAAGTGTCTTGGTGACTTTTTTTCTCCAATCAGAGCTCAATGCATGATTGTTTTATGTACTTTTTGAGCAATTTTTTGGCCACCTATTTGGTTGCCAGGTTACCAATCGCTCCCAATATAGCGTTGATATGGTTTCCACGAAAACATTTGGTGGTCAACACGATCAAATCTGTTTTTTTTCTGTGCAAAGGGATTAGCGATTTGGTTCATTTGACTACATAGTTCACTATTTGTCAAATTGTTACTTATTGTTGTTTTCACGGAAAAATTGACTCAACGAAATGAGCCACCAAAATTTTCATTCATTGAACTTCTTTTGTGTGAAGTTTTCATGGACCATTATATGGAAGTAAAGTTCACTTTTAAAAAATATGTTTTTAGTTAGCTCTTGCTATGGAGGCAATTAAATAATGGTGTTGGCTGCTGCAAAAAGATAATCAAATCACAGAGACCAAAACATGAATGAGTATAAAATTTTTACGATGTGGGAGATTTTTTGACCATCCTTAACATTTTTGAGTTTTCAGGGTTCCTCTAAATAGCATTGACGGCTATTGATAACTGATTTCCAATTAGTAATACTGATTTTAAAATATTTTTTTCAGTCTATTTATACATTTTTATTATATTTTCATCTAATATTTGTTGAAATGCTCTGCAGAAAACTTTAGTCCTTAATTTTTGCCTATAAAGATTTAAAAATTATGAGGCGGGCAAAATCAACCAAAATAACTAAATCATTTTTTGCTCCACTTAAATCGAAAGCTAGTTGACATAAGAAAGGGAAAAATCTGATAAATTTAAAGAAATTAGGATGCACATTATTTACAGGACCAGTCCTATCTTTTTTCCAATCATTTTGTAACAATCTAATATTTCCACATTTAGTTTAATTTTGCAAGAACTTGAAAATTTGAGCACATTTTGTGAAAACGACGCAACATTGAACAAGGAGATACGCTCAGTATTTATGTAATAAAGAATGGGACTCTGAGCAGTAATGTGTATTTAGGGGCCCCCAGTGCACTGAGCCCTCCACTCATGAATTACTGGAATACAAGGATTATAGGATTATGGATTACAGGTTTACAGTTTGGATTATGTTATTTTTTTTAGTTAAAATAATGATTGAAATGTAAGAATATCAGTTAACACCCAATTTACCCCATTTCATCTGCCAAATTGGGCGTTAACTGCTATTCTTGTTTAGGTACTACTATATACATATATAATTAATAACAACCAAATCTTATCTTACTTATTATGAAGTAACTACTACAAAAAACAATTTAATAATAATAGAAATCAAATTCACCATTAAATTCTCCTCACCTTTATCATCGAATTGTTCATTAGCTATCTTATATAGTTCTATAGTTTCTAAATGGTGTTTATTACTATCAAGAGTATAATTAATTACACATTTACTTTTAACTTCACATACAGCTTTAGTATAATCTTCAATTAAAACGTGGTTTATAACAGTAGCTTTAGTTATTCCTTCTTTCTCTTCTTCTTCTTCAACTGAAGTACAACAATATGCTTCAGCTGTTAGGAAACAAGCTTCCATAATAGTATCATTAGGTATTTCATCTTTCATTTTACCTAACTCTGAGTTATGTAAAATATCAATCATCTTATTCATTTCAGTTTCTACAGTACTATCTAAAGCAACATTAATATTTATGAACATACTAACTGTATCTGTATAATGATAACTACAATCCCAGTAATTCTCAAAGCATTCGTATATAGCTTTACGCATATTGTTTAGCTTTTTCTAATATAACAAATCCAGTTTAATTAAACTTATATAACTTAACATTTCCTGTTGTTTTATGCACAGCAAACAAATCATCATCAAACTCTACACCTTATTGAAAACTAATATTTTCTAATATTTTAAGATATCTATCTACTTCATTTACTAACTGTACAACTTGTCTATTGTATACATATTCTATCGTCTTTCCATGCAATGCATTTTTTTAATTATTTTAAAGAACCCATCGCCAAATTTATCGCCTCTAGCTTTAGCTTCTTTTCTCTTCTGTATAATAAACTTTATGTTAGGTTTTATTCATTTACTTTTACTGTACTCCAAAATTTGTTTAATTGTAATATCCTCTAACTTTAACCCATGATCCACATACCAATCTAACATCTCTCCCTCAATTACATAGTCTTTCTT
>NW_027451271.1:0-20000 GCF_964194025.1 Convolutriloba macropyga | reverse complement strand
TTGTTGAGTTTCTGTTAATAACTCAACTTTTAATTCGAAATTGCAAATTCTGCTCCCAACAAATTGTTAAGGATGACTTCAAGTAACTGTCAACCAAATTTCAAGTTTGTAGCGAACCTCCTTGTTAAGGGGGCACTTTTAAAGCAACTCAGATATCATAAATCTGATCCAATTTAAAAAACAGCTTTTTGTTTCTCAATTGGCTTCAATAACCACCAATTTCAGAACTAGGCTAGGCTTCTTTAAAGCCAGTAAGAAAACTGACTACGTGCTTTGCACAGAGTTTCTCTTACTTAGGAACTTTGTTCCTCAAAGAGAAAGTTTTGAGAATATCTATGTTAATTCTCTTTTCACAAGTCAAAGTAAAGTTATAACAGTACAATCACTAATATGATCAACAGAAACAAGGCACAATAACAAATATTTTACCGCTCAAGAAACTGTGCTTCAATACACACTATATGTCAGTTTAATAGGACAAAATTAACGAGTTTCTTCTGATTTTTGGTAGTTTTTCTAGCTCTATTTATACTGCCGTACATGTCATAATAGCATCTCTGATTGGTTGGACATTACTATGTCGTAAGATTCTCTGAATACACTGAGTTTGGGGTTCGAGATACAGTATAAGGTGCCCCGAACTCTCTGAATTGTTATGAAAATCGTAAAATTCATCGAATCTGGCTTACCAATTTGGGTATCTCTTGCTCCATTTGAGCCTAATTTGTGTGATTTTGAACACTTGAATAAGTGGCAATAATAGCGTACTTAGAGTTTGAGTTTCAGTTTAACTTCATGTATGACGATTGTGTACTAATAATAGTTGCTAAATATAAATGTTTAACAAAATGAACAAATCCGTATGGCTTCAGTAGAATGTAACATTAAGTTTAGCTTGTCTTGCTATTCTAGCTTTAATGCTTGAAATGACCTTGAAGCGCTATTCAATTTGGTAATTGAGTTAGTAAGCTCAGCCACAACGTCACCGGCCCTGTTTTCTATCGCGAAAACTTCGTTTCCAGGTAGTAATGGGGCGAGCTTCACTACTGGTCTCTTGTACACTCCGTCGTTCGTTCGAACTATCGCTGATCGAATCACACCGTCAGACCCATCGATGGTCGCCGTAACTCGAACTAGATTGTAAAATCCCCGCTTATTGCTGTCTTCGATCAACCAAACGAGATTGCCTTCTTTAAGGGTTTCGTTCGCCGTAGATCGCCATTTCTGCCGGTTATTCAGAGTTGGCAGATATTCTTTACGAAATCTGTCCCATATGAGATTTGCATATGCTTGAGTTTGTCGAAAGAGCTTTCGATGGTCAACAAATTCTTCTGCGCACGGTAGGTAGGGTAAACAAACGTTACTGTTGCCAAGCAGGAAGTGATTGGGGGTCAATGCTTCTAAGTCATTAAGGTCTGAACTGACTGGAGTCAACGGTCTTGCGTTCAATGTCGGCTCAACAATACACATCGTTGTTGAAAGAACGTCCTCGGTGACTGATCTGTTCGCCAACACTGCATACATTGCTTTCTTGCAACTTCTCACCAACCGTTCCCATACTCCTCCAAAGTGGCGTGCTGCGGGTGGGTTGAACATCTATCTGATTCCTCGCTGAATTAGATGTTCTTCGATCCCTTCTTTGTTTCATGCCGCAACGTCCCCTGCAAACTCTCTTTCAGCTCTAATAAAGTTTGTCCCGTTGTCACTGATGATTGTACCTGGTTTGCCTCTTCGAGCAATAAATCTCATTATTGCATTTAGACAACTATCGATATCTAACTTAGGTACCACATCTATATGCACCGCTCTCATATTTAGACACGTGAAAAGACAACACCATCGTTTTTCGTTCCTTCGCCCAATCTTCACAATGAAAGGACCAAAGTAGTCAACTCCAACATTTGTGAAGGCTGTTGAAGCTTCTAACCGCTCATCGGGTAGATCTGCCATTACTGGTGCTATCGTTTGTGCTCTGCCTTTTCTGCAGGTAACACACTTGCACTTGATTGATCTTAAGGCGTTCCGTATGCCTAGGATCCACATCTTCTGCTGAATAATGTTTCTGACATGATCAGTGCCTTCGTGTTGATTTTCCTTGTGCTCCTTTTGCAAGAACAATTCAACCGCATGATGTTTCTAATGTAGCAAAATTGGATGGTTTGCATTGAAGTCCAATTGACTTTTGCCTATTCTGCCTTTGGTTCAAATAAGTCCTTCTTCATCTATAAAAGGTGAGAACTGAAAAATTTTGCTCCCTTTTGGAGTTTCCTTTCAGCTTTCAGAGATTTCATCTCTTCCCCAAACTGTTCATGCTGTAGTAACTTGAAGATTGTTGCTTTTTGCTTTTTCTCTTTCTTCAATGCTGACTACGAGTGTTGCTGGTTTGTGTTTGTTCACTGCTCACTGTATGTATGCCACTGTGTTCACTAGTCTGTTGAAGTTACTGAATCGTTGCCACTGAATGACAGCTTTCTTTTCTTCTGCCTGTATCATGAAGACTGATGAGGGTATATTCTCTTCATCTGATGCAAAGATCAGGTTCACTTGCTCTGGCCCTTCACTTTCTGGTCGTTTCAACCAGGCCGGCCCAATGAGCTATTCACTTCTTTTGAGTTCCTCAATGTTGACTGCTTTGGTGCCAATGTCCGCTGGGTTGTTGATACCGCTGACATGTTTCCACTGTGAAACATCAGTTGTATCTAGTATCTCAGCCACTCGACTGGCCACAAACACTTGTTGTTTACGATGGAAACTGTGTATCCATTGTAGTACCGTAGTTGAGTCTGACCAAAAACTGCAACTTTTTATCTTCATTTCATGTTCCTTGACTACCTGTTCTTTCAACCTCACTGCCATGACTGCCGCTTGCCATTCCAATCGCGGTATTGAAAGATGCCTCATCGGTGCCACTCTGCATTTTCCAATGACAAATGCTAAGTCAGCTGAGTATTCTTTTGGTTGTGAACGTAGATAGGCCACTGCACACATCGTGTCTTCGGATGCGTCAGCAAACACATGAAGTTAGGTTTTATCCCTCTCTCTGTTGAAGTACCTTCTTTCGATGATCGTTTCAGCCACTATTGGAAGTTGTTCTTTCCATCTCAGGAATTCTGCTTCGTCACCAGTCTCCACTTCGTTGTCCCAAAGTTGCCCATTCTTAGTCTAGATGCCTTTCAGAAGTCGTCTCATGTGAACACTGAACGGAGCAAACAATCCGATCGGGTCGAATACTGAAGATACCAATGGCAAAATCTTTCTCTGGGTTATAGGTGCTTCAAATTCCTTGTTTGTACCTCTGCATACTTGGAGACTGTCATCAATAACGGTCCATTGTAGTCCTAGCACTGAGGATCCCTCTGTATTGGGTTCCACTTCGACTTGTTTCGTGTTGCTGATTGATTTCAGGTCTTCTGGGATTGCTTCGGTGACCGCATCATTGTTGCTTATCCACTTCTTCAGTTCAAATCTATGTTGCGAAAGAAGAGGTTGTAGTTGATTGAAAACCTCAATTCCTTCTTCAGAGTTTCTACTGATTTGATTAAATCGTCCATGTAGAAGTTGTTTTGTATTGCCTTTGTTGCTATTGGATACTCTTCGTCGTTGTCCAGTCCCACTCGTTTGAGAGCATAGTTTGCACAAGTTGGAGAACTCTTAGCGCCAAACACGCGACGCTGATATTTGTATATCGGAACAGGTTCGTTGGTTCTTGGACGCGATAAGAACCTCAAGCAACTTCTATCCTGTTCGGGAACTTGCACATGTAGAAACATCGGTTCGATGTCAGCTGTTAAGGCTATTGGTCCTTCACGGAATCTGAATATTGTTCCAACCACCCCATGTAGCAGATCAGGTCCTAATAATAGCTTATCATATAGGCATACTTCTTTGTACTTTGATGCAGCATTGCAAACACGTCTTACTTTGCCAGGCTTGTTCGGGTTTAGCACTGGATGGTGTGGCAAATACCATTCTTTCCCGAAGGTGCCTTTCACTTCGGACTCGTTCAATATCTTTACGAATCTCTTTTCTACATCTGCATCTATTGACTGTTGATAAAAACTCTTCAGGTTTGGGTCCCTTTGGAATCTCGCTCCAGTGAGTAAAGCTGACCCAGGGCTGATCTGTAGTTGTTCGGTAGGTTTGGCTGTGGTTCACTCCACAGCATTTCCACTTCGTATCGCTCGCCTGTATACTTCGTCGTACTCCCTAGCATCTTCTGTGCCTGCAGTTCCTTCTTTGACTGACTGACAACATTGATTTTGGAAGCATAGGTTTCTATGTCCCACAAGGTTTGGATATTCTCAGCCACATTCACATCCTCCGTGAAGGCGAAATGACAAACATTTTGTCTTCTTTTGCCCGTCATAGGTCCACTGACTATCCCTCCTAGCTCTGTTAGAACAGCGAAAGGTTCACTTCGTGTTCCAATCTTATTGTCCAATGGGCGTTGTAGCTCATAAGCATCTTGACCAAGGATGATGCCAAGTTCCGTCAAGTTGAAGCTTTGGTTGGATAGATCAATCAAGTGATTGAATTCTTGCTTCAGCTTGTTGTAGTTGTAGTTTGTGTTCCCCAAGGAGATTGACGGGTGTGCAAACGCTTTGATTGAATGCACCTTTGAATGTAGTCCCTTTATTTTGAGAGGAGCTTTTTCTGTCTTCAGGTCCTTTGTTCCATGTATGCCAGCTATGCTGAGCATCACATCGGTGCTTTGGGCTCGTAACTTCTCTTGCACACTTTGATCGATAAATGAAACCGTTGATCCACTATCGAGGAAAGCATAAGTGTTCAGCCTGTTGCCACCGCTCTGTATTGCGACAGGAACTATCTGAAGAAAGCTTGTAACTTCGTTACTCTGGTTGATTGTTGCTGCGCTTACGTTGACTGCCTGATTGCCCTCGTCCATTCAGTTTTCTGAGTGTAGCAATCGGTTGTGCTTCTTGGTGCATCCATTGATGCCGCACGCATTGACTTTACAATCTTTGATTGCATGTCGTTTGCCTAGACATCCGTAATATAAGCATTGCTTCCTCACTGCTGCGTAAGGATCCTTCAGAGTCATGTTCCTGAATAGCGGCGAGTTCAATATTTTATGAGTGCCATCAGCTAGGGGACAGTGATCACCTTGCGTTTGCTTTGTTTCTTTCACTTTCGAACCTGCACTGAAGTCGAAAACCGTTTGTCTCTATTTGTGCTTCTTCGGTCTTCTTCTCTTCGCTCTCCTTTGAAAGCTGAAAACCCTTCGTGCACGAATGCTATCCTTGACAGCCATTTTTCAAACATAATTAGATCAGGCCAATCTTCATCTTTATCATCAACATTGAACCACAACTTCTCTTTGAGAACTTGAGGTAGTTTATCTACTGCCATATACAGTGTCCAGCTTGATTGCAGATCAGCAATCTGCTTGTACTCTTTGAGCACAATCACAAAGTTCGAAACAATAACTGAGAAACTGATCAGACCTGTTGAGTCGTGAGGTTTCACCTGACTTGCTTTGCGAAGACTCTCCAGTTGTGCATCAATAATCACATGAGGCCTTCCAAATTTCCTCTCCAGAATGCTCCATGCAGCACCATAGAACTGTCCAGAAAAGCCCATTCCAGAGATTGCTGTGCCTTGCCTGTCAGTAGAGTCTTCAGATGGCTCATCTTCTCTGAGTCTGGTATTGGTCGTTGATCCACTGTAGCAATGAATATATTAGCCCACTCCGGCCATTCGCGAGGGTTTCCGTCAAAGTTGTTCAACTTCAGCTTTGGTAGGTTAATACTACTTGAATAGCCAGTGTTGTATCGTAGACCAGCTCTGAGGAAAACGTCTCGGTCTTCAACATTTGAGGATCGGTCTCGTGAATTGCTGTATCGTGAGAAGTGACTATACCTGTTCACTTCAGGGGTTACTTCGAAGCGAGCTGTAGATCGCTCTTGTGTTAGAAGGTCATCGATCCTGCTGGTCCAGTCTGAGACATATCTCCGCTTTGGGGTCCAGTTGAGGGGTGGTTTGTCTTGAGCACCGGTTGATTGGGAACGAGCATCATTGTTCTCTAATGCTGTTCTCTTCACTTTGCTTGCTAGCTCGCGCTCCTCCTCCAGTAGTTGGTGCTTAGTTTCCAGTTCCTTCATTTGCATTTCCCGCTATAGCCTTTTCCCTTCGAACCGTGCTTGTTCTAGTTGCATCTTGGTTTCAAATTCAACATCAAATTTTTTCATCCTTTCCTCGCGCCTTTGCTTTGCTGAAAATGTTTCCGAAACATTCTCCGTCTCTTGGCCACTCGCTGTTGCTCCATTTGCACTGTTTGAGCGACTGGGTTTTCCCTTGGGTAGTTGTTATTGCTCTCGCTGTTGTTCACTGCTTGAGTTGTGCCGCTTTGCTCTGCATTCTTTGCTGGTTGCTTCCCTTTGCTTATATATGCCATCCAATGATAGTCCAAAATTGCTTTGCACTTTCTTGCTTCTTTCAGATGTTTAAAATTAGCTTGATAGGGCACAAGCTTGTTTCGACGTTGCAGCTGCTTGAGTTTTTCTTCTTCTAGAAGATGAACAGTCTGTCGGTAGATGACCTTTAGTTTGTTGGGTCGATCTGATTCTTCAATTATTTTGTAGCCAATTCCTGTTTTAGTGTTTACTTGTTCCTCTAAATCTTGGAACTTCTTGTCGTACCTTTGAGCTGTTGATTGAAGCCCTTCTCTGCTGGTTGTGCTTCGATTGCTTGGTTTCTTTTTGCCTTGCATGTTTCTTTTAAGGGAGGTCAACTCTTCAACGTGTTTTGTGAATTGCACTCTCACCTTTCGCTCTGCCTCACTGGCGTTGCGCTGTTGATTCGTTTGATTTTCTTTGGAGGGTGCCTTTGGCACTCTCTTCATCAGATTGGACAGCAGTTTGCTTTCCACTGTCCGTTTCGGCGGACCAAATATAACGGCTGCTCTCCTATCAAAGTCAAGAAAAACTTTACACCGCCCAGTTCGTTTCAGCGGTTTCAAATCTGTCCGGATATTGTGTTTTTGCAGTTAACTTTTGTGAACTGTATTATCCGCTATACTGTAGAGTACGTTACACTACTTGTTGCTCAATTAGCCTCAATAACTAACTGCTTAGCTTTGCTGTATAACAAACTTGTCTCTCTCAGAATAACAAAAAAATTCAAATTAAAACAAGTTTTGTTGAGTTTCTGTTAATAACTCAACTTTTAATTCGAAAATGCAAATTCTGCTCCCAACAAATTGTTAAAGATGACTTCAAGTAACTGTCAACCAAATTTCAAGTTTGTAGCGAACCTCCTTGTTAAGGGGGCACTCTTAAAGCAACTCAGATATCATAAATCTGATTCAATTTAATAAACAACTTTCTGTTTCTCAATTGGCTTCAATAACCACCAATTTCTGAACTAGGCTAGGCTTCTGTAAAGCCGGTAAGAAAACTGACATTGTGCTTTGCACAGAGTTTCTCTTACTTAGGAGTCAAACAGGTCAAAGTAAAGTTATAACTGTACAATCACTAATATGATCAACAGAAACAAGACACGATAACAAATAATTTACCGCTCAAGAAACTGTGCTTCAATACGCACTGTATGTCAGTTTAACAGGACAAAATTAACGAGTTTCTTCTGATTTCTGGTAGTTTTTCTAGCTCTATTTATACTGCCGTACATGTCAAAATAGCTTCTCTGATTTGTTGGACATTACTATGTCGTAAGATTCTCTGAATACACTGAGTTTGGGGTTCGGGATACCGTATAAGGTGCCCCACACTCTCTGAATTGTTATGAAAATCGTAAAATTCATCGAATCTGGCTTACCAATTCGGGTATCTCTTGCTCCATTTGAGCCTATTTTGTGTGGTTGTGAACACTTGAATAAGTGGCAATAATAGCGTAGTTCGAGTTTGAGTTTCAGTTTAACTTCATTTATGACGATTGTGTACTAATAATAGTTGCTAAATATAAATGTTTAACAAAATGAACAAATCCGTATGGCTTCAGTAGAATGTAACATTAAATTTCGCTTGTCACGCTATTCTAGCTTTAATGCTTGAAATGACCATGAAGCACTATTCAATTTGGTAATTGAGTTAGTAAGCTCAGCCACAACAGGTGCAGAAAATATCAAATAGGTTTACTCACATAAAATTAATTTTGAAAAACCTCAAGGGGACATCAATTGTGTCAGTATATGATGAGATAAAGAACCCAAATACAGAAAAAAAAATAATTGTCAGAGGGTCAAAGTAAAAGAAAATCAATAGAAGCCTATTGAATATTTCCAATAACAGCAGGTCCTACCGAATTATGATTTCCAAGTGATATCAAAAGGTAACCAAACGCGAACAAATTTGAAAAGAAACCACATCCAAAATACTTCAAAAACCTTTGCATTGAAGATAGCCAGCTTGACGTTAAATAATATCTACGCTATTCTTATGTTTTTTAAATAGATTCGTAGTAAAACGAGAATTCAAGAATTAATATGAAATTGATCAAAAAAGACGTTGAAAAAATGCATTGAACTAATTTGTGGTAAATCGACTTGAATAATCAAAAACTCTCAAAACTGCTGTTCTCAATATGTTTGCTAGAAAAAAGTGTATATCTCGCTAGCATTATGCTGTTTTCTAATATGTTTCTGATCGATTTTTAGTGAAATTGTTTAGAGAATCATTGGCAGCTACAGCTGAAATAACAGATTTGCTGGTGGTTTTTTTTAAAAGGGGTAAATTTACATATATAAAATAACCCATCAGCCAAACTTTGCAAAAAAGTCAAATTGAAAAATTCTACATTATTGTTTCATCGCAATTATATGTAAAAATCATTGTTGTTAAGCACATTCTAATTTATTTTCTCAAAATAAAACAAATTTGAATAAAATGTTTTAAAAAAGATCAAAAACAGCCAAGTTCACAAAAATATTACCTTGATAACTCATCGAAGAAATCGAAATTCGAAAATGTCTTAAATTAAAAATTTTACGCTTTACGTTCATTCTAATGATAACAGTCTCAACTCAAATTGACAGAACATTAAATCCATTTAATCATATAATTCCCCCGCCCCTTCCACTATGTGTGTGAGATAACAATATTTTCTGATAGTTTTTTTCTCTTTTTTGATTTTTTTACCTACCATTTCCAGATAATATGGTCTGTTTTAATAGCCTTGTGATTAGATTTTGTCCTCATTTGATTTTTTCCTCCTCTGTCACTTTGATTTGTGATTTAACATAAATACGGAATAAATTAAGAAAAAGTTATCACAAATTTATTGGAAAAATGTTGTGATACCGGCATAATATTGTTCTAAGTCATGTCAAATAAAAAGGATCAGAACTTTCTATCGCACCTTTACTTGTTTTTGGTCAATTTTACGAGGAAAGCTACAATTTTTTTCTATAAAATTTTGTTTAGATCAGTAGAGTTTGACTGAAGTATTAAACTAAATGTCCGAACAAATGGTTTACTGTTTCTTCTGCACGACCAATTTTTTGTCTATAACTACATAACTTCAAGAAAACGTCATTTTTCTTGCAAGTGATTGTAGTTCAACTATTCCAAATGATACAATAATGTCAGAAAAAGATAAAGGCGTTGGCATTAATGATTCAGTAACCAATAATAAAGAAAGTCTAAATCTGGTTAGCTTCGTTGTATACCATGCTAAGGTACTAAGTTATGATAGATATTTAAGTGATAGATATTTTCTGATCGTGATTCCTCCTACAATTTTTACGCCCCTGGTGCACGTGAGTTTTTTAACGTTCTAATGTGCTACGTAACAAATTTTAGCAGACTGCTCTCATTATTTTACAAAATTTATTTTGATAACCATACTTTTTAATTGATACCTTCCAAACTATACACCATTTGTCAAAAAACAGTATTTTTTGTCCGCTGTTTGAAACTAAAATGTTATTAAAGAAATAAAAATTACCAATAACTTACACACGGTTGGCAAAAAACACGCAGTTCTGCAGACTTTGAAATCAATTTTTGTCAATTTTCCAGGCTAACCTACGCTTAAGTGAGAGATTTAAAATCTTTTTTAAAAAATTTAGTTCATTTTTCTGATAAATGGTAGTGGTGACAAAACATTTCCATAAAACAAAATTGGTTTATATCAAATCGCCGAAATTTTGTAAAATTTTTAAGAGTTGCCTCCTGTCTCAGATTCGAGCTGAACTTTTTGCCAAATTAAACAGCCTAGATTTTGCTTTTAACAGATTTTTCGTTTCATTTGGTGTCATAAACAAAAAAATTAGAGCAAGCTTAATTATGCATACTTATTTAAAAGCTTACATTGAGAGAAGTAATCGCCTGGAATAAAATCTTCATTTTGTTTTTTCACAGTTCTGATCCGCGTAATTTCGGCTATGAGTTAAAACTGTGGCTTACTTAAATTTTTTATGGTTGTTTACTATATTTAATTTTGTTTCTCTACTTATGTTTATAAGTGAGTGTAGTGGTCATTTTACTGACTTAACCGATCACACTTTCAGTGCTAATTTGAGAATATAAAAATCTGATCGGAATAAAAAGAGGCCATGTAAGCTTGATTTATTGACGTTTTCAATTAAACTTCATTACTATTTTCGCTTTAGTTTGAAAACGGGATAGAGGTTGCTTTTTGGACCTCATTTTGTGTTGTTTGGTGAAGTTAATTGTTCACTTCATAATTTTTTTTGACAAAACTGCATTAGAGTTAATTCCAATTCTGTAACGGCTGCTCTCCTTGTGTTTCACAAAGAAAGTTTTACACCGCCCAGTTCGTTCTGAGTGGTTACAAAATCTGTCCGGATACTTCGTTTATGCAGTTCGCTTTTGTAACTGTATATCCGTTCTGCTGTACTTACCGTTGCATTAACTATTTTAGTTCGTAACTATTCGCTGATCTTAGTTTTTTCAACTATCAATTTGAACTGGATTGCTACAGATCACACAATACGGGATCTCTTTATGTATACCAGTTCAATCCGATAGAAAAAACAAATCGAAGACAAAGATATATGTCTAAGACCTGTTTGTGCAAAAATATTTAAATTTAAACTTAAGTTGGCTTTTGCTATTTGTACTCACAAGTTGAGAATACCAGAAGTTGGGGTTGTAACAGTTGAATTTCAGCTCCAATAAATCGTTGATGCAAGACACAGTAACAGAATTTACTGCTCAAGAATAATATTTTGAATACAAGACACAGTAACAATTTACTGCTCAGGAATATTTCTAGTTCAAGACACAGTAACACGTTATTTACTGCTCAAGACAATTTGTTTTGCAATATTTTGCTGAGTTATACTTTCAGCCGTTTTCTGCGGCTACTACGTTGAGTTCTGTGTGTTGTTTTTTGTTATTTCCCCCTTTTTCTCTTTTTTCTCACGTGACAAACTGTAACTAGAACTAGAACTATAACTATAACTATTAAATGACTAAGACATCAGAAAGTGTTTTGTTTCTATTTTCCCCGCCTATGCAAGCTTGTTATTCCTTAAGCTCAGCTCCAACATCGCCGGCCCTGTTTTCCTTCGTGAAAACATCATCGTCAGTTGGAAGTACTGGAGCGAGCTTCACTACGGGCCTCTTGTAGTATCCATCTTTTGTTCGGATTTTCGCTGATCGAATCACTCCGTCGGAACCTTCAAATGTTTCGGTTATTCGACCCAGGTTGTAATATCCACGTTTGTCGCTGTCTTCCACTAACCACACAAGATCACCCTGCTGAAGACTTCTGTCCGTTGTGGTCTGCCATTTTTTACGACTGTTCAACGTTGGCAAGTACTCTTTACGGAATCTGTCCCAGATGAGGTCTGCGTAAGCTTGTGTTTGTCGGAAGAGCTTTCTATGATCAACAAATTGCTCTGCACCTGATAGATACGGTAAACAAATGTTCTTGTTGCCAAGTAGGAAATGGTTTGGAGTAATAGCTTCTAAATCGGTAGCATCAGAACTGACTTGTGTCAGCGGTCTAGCATTCACCGTCTGTTCAACAAGACACATCGTGGTTGACAGAACATCCTCCGTGACTGATCGATTGCCCAGCACAGCATACATTGCCTTCTTGCAACTCCTAACCAGTCTTTCCCACACTCCTCCAAAGTGTGGTGATGCAAGTGGGTTGAACTTCCATCTGATACCTTGTTGAATCAGATGTTCTTCAATTCGCACCTTGTTCCATGCCGCTATATACTCTGCCAGTTCTTTTTCAGCTCCAACGAAGTTTGTCCCGTTATCGCTAATCATTTTGACCGGTTTGCCTCTTCGTGCAATGAACCTCATAATTGCGTTCAGACAACTATCAGTGTTTAGTTTTGGTACAATCTCTATGTGTACCGCACGTACAGTAAGGCATGTGAATAGACAGCACCAACGCTTTTCGTTTCTTCGACCAATCTTTACTATGAATGGTCCGAAATAGTCTACGCCCACATTCGAAAATACTGTTGATGCGACTAATCGTTCATCAGGTAGATCTGCCATTACTGGTGCCTTTGTTTGGGCTCTTCCCTTTCGACATCTAATGCATTTGGTTTTGATCGATCTCAAAGCATTTCGTATGCCTAGGATCCAGAATTTCTGCTGAACTATGTTTCTGACATGTTCAGTACCTTCGTGATGACTATTCCTATGTTCATTTCGCAAAAATAATTCAACTACATGGTGCTTCCAATGTGACAAAATTGGATGCTTCGTTTCGAAGCTCAATTGACTTTTACCTATTCTGCCTTGAGCACGAATAAGTCCCTGCTGGTCTATGAATGGTGAAAACTGGAGGATTTTGCTGTTTTTTGGAATTTCCCTTTCAGCCTTGAGAGATTTCATCTCTTCAGTAAACTGTTCTTGCTGCAGTAGTCTGAAGATGCTTGCTTGTGCATCCTCTCTTTCTTCAACACTTAGTGTTTTTGTTGCCGGTTTGTGTTTTTTGAATACACGCTGTATGTATGCCATTGTATTTACTAGTCGATTGTAATTGCTGAATCGTTCCCACTGAATCAGCGGCTTCTTCTCTTCAACCTTAGCTGAGAAGACCATTTCGTCGTTTTGTTCGTCTGAAGCAAATGTTAAATTCAACTGTTCAGGCCATTCGTTCTCTCGTTGCTTCAACCAGGCCGGCCCAGTGAGCCATTCGCTTCTCTTAAGTTCGTCAACATTGATCGCTCGTGTCCCGATGTCAGCTGGATTATTAATACCACTCACATGATTCCACTGTGAAACATTAGTTGTATCCAAAATCTCAGCTACTCTGTTTGCAACAAACACCTGTTGCTTACGGTGGGAGCTATGAATCCATTGCAGAACAGTAGTGGAGTCTGTCCAAAAGTTACAACTGTGAATCTTCGATTCGTGTTCCTTCACTATCTGCTCTTTAAGTCTCACCGCCATCACTGCTGCTTGTAGTTCCAAGCGTGGTATGGAAAGGTGTCGCATCGGTGCGACTCGGCACTTTCCGATTACAAATGCTAAGTCTGCTGAGTATTCTTTGGGCTTTGAACGTAGGTATGCCACAGCGCACAATGTGTCTTCAGATGCGTCGGCAAACACATGAAGTTCCCATTTGTCCTTGGCTGTGCTGAAGTATCTTCTATCAATGCTGGTTTCTGCTACTTCTGGAAGCTGCGCCTTCCATTTCAGAAACTCTTCTTCTTCGTTAGGTTCTACTGAGTTGTCCCAATGTTGTCCATTTTTGGTCCAGATGCTCTTCAGGAGTCGTCTCATATGGACACTGAATGGTGCAAACAGTCCAAGAGGATCAAACACTGAAGAAACTAGAGATAAGATCTTCCTTTGGGTGATTGGGGTCTCAACTTCTTTGCTTGTACCTCTACAAACCTGTAGACTATCATCGGTAATCGTCCACTGAAGTCCAAGCACTGATGACCCTTCCTGGCTGGGTTCTAACTCAACCTGCTTTGTTTTGCTGATTGATCTTAAGTCCTCTGGGATTGCGTTGGTTACCACGTCGCTGTTGGTGATCCACTTCTTCAGTTCAAATCCATGTTTTGAGAGAAGAGGTTGCAGTTGTTTGAAAACCTTGATTGCTTCTTCAGGTGTTTCGACTGACTTGATGAAATCGTCCATGTAGAAGTTGTTTTGGATTGTTTTTGCCGCAATTGGGAACTCGTCTTCGTTATCGATCGCTACTCGCTTCAGAGCGTAGTTGGCACATGTTGGTGAACTCTTTGCTCCGAAAACATGACGCTGATACTCGTAAATTTGCACAGGTTCGTTCATTGTTGGTCTCCACAGGAATCTCAAGCAACTTTTATCCCGTTCAGGAACTTGCACTTGCAGAAACATTGATTCAATATCTGCGGTTAGGGCAATTGGTCCTTCTCGAAATCTGAATATTGTTCCGATCAATCCGTGTAGTAGATCGGGTCCGGCTAACAGCTTGTCATTTAGGCATACATCCTTGTATTTCGCTGCAGCGTTGCAAACACGGCGAACTTTACCCGGTTTGTTGGGGCTTAGTACTGGATGGTGTGGCAAATACCATTCTCTTCCGAAAGTGCCTTTGACTTCCGATTTACCAAGGATCTTCACAAATCCCTTTTCAACATCTGTATCAATTGACTGTTGATACAATTCTTTTAACTTTGGGTCTCGTTGGAATCTTCGTTCCAGTGAGTAGAGCTGACCAAGGGCCGAGCCGTAGTTGTTTGGAAGATTGGGTTCTGGTTCACTCCAGAGCATGCCCACTTCGTACCGCTCGCCTGTAAACTTTGTAGTGCTCTCTAGAAACTTCTGAGCTTGTTGCTCTTTCTTTGATTGACTTACAACATTTATTTTGGAAGCATAAGTTTCTATGTCCCACCATGATTGGATATTTTCTGCCACTTTCACATCTTCTGTGAAGGCAAAATGACAAACATTTTGAATTTTCTTGCCTGTCAAGGGACCACTGACTACCCATCCTAATTCTGTTAAGACGGCGAAAGGCTCACTTCGTGTTCCAATCTTATAGTCCAATGGACGTTGAATTTTGTAGGCATCTTGTCCAAGTATGATGCCTACTTCCATCAGGTTGAATGTTCTGTTAGTGAGAACATTCAGGTGTCTGAATTTGTTCTTCAGTTCCTTGTAGTCATATGTTGTGTTTCCCAACGAGATTGATGGGTGTGCAAACGCTTCAATTGAATGCACCTTTGAATGTAGTCCCTTTATTGTGATAGGAACCTTCACTGTCCTCAAATCTTGCGTCCCATGTATGCCAGCTATGTTTAAGGTAACGTCCGTGCCTTTGGCTTGTAGTTGATCCTTGACACTTTGATCGATGAATGATATTGTGGACCCACTATCGAGGAAAGCGTAGGTAGTCAGCCTGTTACCACCACTCTGAACCGATACCGGAACTATTTGAAGGAAACTAGTAACTTGGTTACTCTGGTTGATTGTTGCTGCGCTTACGTTAACTGCGTGACTACCCTCGTCCATTCGGTTTTCTGAGTGTAGCAGTCTGTTGTGCTTTTTGGTACATCCGTTTATACCGCACACTTTGACTTTGCAATCTTTGATTGCATGTCCTTTTCCCAGACATCCATAACATAAGCGTTCTCTCCTCACTGCCACATATCGATCATTCACACTCATGTTTTTGAATGATGGACAGTTCCAAATTTTATGAGTGCCATCGGCTAATGGGCAGTGATCGTTTTGCGTCTGCTTGGTTTCTTGCAGGTTTGAACTTGCACTGAAGTTCGATGTCTTCGAGAATTGTTTTTCTCTATTTGCGTTGCGTCGGTCTTCTTCTTTGCGTTCCCCTTTAAACGCTGAAAACCCTTCATGCACGAATGCCATTCGTGATAGCCATTTTTCAAACATGATAAGGTCAGGCCAGTCCTCGTCTTTGTCATCGACGTAGAACCACCATTTTTCTTTAAGAACCTGTGGTAGCTTATCAACTGCCATGCACAATGTCGAACTTGATTGCAAATCACCAATATGTTTGTACTCTTTAAGCACGTTCACGAAGTTAGATACAATAACAGAAAAATTAATCAAGCTGGTTGAATCATGAGGTTTCACTTGATTAGCTTTTCGTAGGCTCTCGAGCTGTGCATCTATAATTACGTGCGGTCTTCCAAATTTTCTTTCCAAAATATTCCAGGCAGCACTATAAAACTGTCCAGAATAGCCCATTCCAGAGATTGCAGATTTTGCTTTGCCTGTTAGCAGAGTTTTCAAATGGCTCATTTTTTCTGAGTCGGGAATCGTGCGTTTATCTACTGTTGCTATGAACATGCTAGACCACTCAGGCCACTCCAGTGGGTTTCCGTCAAAATTGTTCAACCTCAATTTTGGTAAACTACTGCTTGAATGTCCAGTGTTGTAGTGCCTTCCAGCTATCGGCGATATATCCCGCCCTTCAACACTTACTGAGCGTTCGCGAGAGTTTAGGTACCATGGGTAATGCCTCTGCTTATTCCGTTCAGGGCTGACGTCAAAGCGAGCTCTTGGTCGAATTGGTGTTTGCGTGTCGTTCATCGAATTCGCCCACTCCAAGACATCTCTCCCTTTTGGGGTCCAATTGAAAGGTGACTTGTCACGTGCCTTAGTCGATTGAGAACGTAAGTCATCTTTCTCCAATGCTGTTCTTTGCAATTGGCGCTCTAGGTCTCGCTCCTTTTGCCGAAGCTGATGTTGCATCTCTAGTTCTTTCATTTGCATTTCTAGATCCAACCTCTTTCGATCAAATTGTGCTCGTTCGATTTGCAGCTTTCTTTCAAATTCAATTTCAAATTCTTTTATTCGTTCTTCAACCTGACGTTTCACTGAAGAAGTTTCCGAAACGTTTTCTGTATCCTGGTTGATTGTCCGTGTAACCGTATTTGCCGTTGCATTGCTTGTGTCACCATGGTTTTGGTTAAACTCTGGAATTCCAACGTTTTGTGCTAACTGCTGCACATTATTCGCAGGCGGTTGCTCTTCATTAGCATGAAGAGTTGACTGGCTTTGCTGGCTTGACATGTTTGTCTCTCCGTGGATATACGGTAACCACTCTGCGTTCAAATATTGAAAGTATTTTTCTCTCTCAAGTTTGCGTTTTAAAGAAATATCTGGGTCTCGGAGATTCTCAGCTTTCTTATTCACGAGTTTTTGAATGCTGTCGTCCAATTGCAGTATCTGCTGATAAAGAGTCTTGAGCTTGTTTGGTCGATCTCGATTATCAATGAGCTCAAAACCTTCTTCCTGTTTCTCAATCCACTTGTTTCGCAAGTTGTTGATCTGGCGATCCAAAACGCTTTGACTCTGTGACGGAATCACTTCTTGTGTACTTCGGGACTGCAGCTTGAACCTCTACAGCTCCTTTATTTGTTTGCTTTAATTTAGTTTTTGCTTTTCAACGTTCCTATTTGCTTTGCCTAATTGGCTTTGCGTTGTTGAAATGTTCGTTGGGTTTTGTTCTCGTTCGTCGATGACTTCGTCACTTCGACTGTGGGGTTGGACAGCAGTTTATTCCACTGTCCGGGTCGGCGGACCAAATGTAACGGCTGCTCTCCTTGTGTTTCACAAAGAAAGTTTTACACCGCCCAGTTCGTTCTGAGTGGTTACAAAATCTGTCCGGATACTTCGTTTATGCAGTTCGCTTTTGTAACTGTATATCCGTTCTGCTGTACTTACCGTTGCATTAACTATTTTAGTTCGTAACTATTCGCTGATCTTAGTTTTTTCAACTATCAATTTGAACTGGATTGCTACAGATCACACAATACGGGATCTCTTTATGTATACCAGTTCAATCCGATAGAAAAAACAAATCGAAGACAAAGATATATGTCTAAGACCTGTTTGTGCAAAAATATTTAAATTTAAACTTAAGTTGGCTTTTGCTATTTGTACTCACAAGTTGAGAATACCAGAAGTTGGGGTTGTAACAGTTGAATTTCAGCTCCAATAAATCGTTGATGCAAGACACAGTAACAGAATTTACTGCTCAAGAATAATATTTTGAATACAAGACACAGTAACAATTTACTGCTCAGGAATATTTCTAGTTCAAGACACAGTAACACGTTATTTACTGCTCAAGACAATTTGTTTTGCAATATTTTGCTGAGTTATACTTTCAGCCGTTTTCTGCGGCTACTACGTTGAGTTCTGTGTGTTGTTTTTTGTTATTTCCCCCTTTTTCTCTTTTTTCTCACGTGACAAACTGTAACTAGAACTAGAACTATAACTATAACTATTAAATGACTAAGACATCAGAAAGTGTTTTGTTTCTATTTTCCCCGCCTATGCAAGCTTGTTATTCCTTAAGCTCAGCTCCAACAAATTCTGTCGTTTCTTATCCTCTTGTGTTCATTTCAGTGAAATAATTGAGGTTGATCTCACTGTTATTAACTCTTTTTTGCATTCAGGTCTCCTTTTTTCAAGAATCTAGCAAAATTTAAATAACTAAATGGTAAATCTGTTTTAGGTTAGTCTATCTCTATTTCAATGAATAGAAGACAGTTAAGCTAACAATTTGGATGAGCGGGGTCGGAACACTGTGTGCTATTACAGATTAGCGAACCGCCTTGTATTTATAGCAGTGGTGTAGAGGTACCATTTTCTGTAATAGAGAGGAAAATTTCGATAGTGAAATTGTAATTTTTACTATGATTTCCTGTTCCCATCGTAGAAAAGACAAGGGGCGTTATACTATCTGTACCAGTTCAAATAGAGAAAAGAACAAATTGCTGGGGCCTATTTCACCATGATTCATCAAATCATACTAATTAGCAAATTTAATCAAAGCAAGAATCCTTACTGCAAAATATATGTGCACAAATTTTAAGTTTTAAAAATTCGAACGTAAAAATTATGGGTATCTTACTTTTTCCCCAAAAATGCGGGAAAAATTACTCGGAAATTTTGAAAAAAAGGAGGTGTATAAAAGATTGGAACGTGTTAAAGATCTATCAATGGTTTGCAGTAAGAGCAATGAACCAGGACAAAACACCTCAAATTGCCTAGTAGAGTCATAGACGACAATAAGATATTCTACAAAATAATGGATTTCACCAGAACTGTCATGGCGGATAATACCAGGAAAATTAGAGCATTGAGAAAACGCTACGCAGGTAATTTTTGTACCATTATACCGAATAACATTAATATTAATTAGGCGCACTTGTGGTCTACGAGAAACAAATTATACAGATGATTTATTTATTGCGAGGGATACTTGTGTGGGAGGGGGGGGGGGGGGGGGATTTGATAAAAAGTAACAGAAAACTGAAAATGTACCTTTCTAAGGACGTGCGGTATGTAAGCTTTTCGTGGCTACTGAAGATCAATTCAGAACAATATGCTCGTGTGTGTAAACAAACCAACAGCTGCAAAAGAGTGTTGCTATTTGCACATAAATATTTCACGAGTTGTAGCGAGATAGAGCGATTTCAAAGGAATTGTGGAAGAAGGCGAACAGGGCGGATATTGTGGCGGTTGTTTGACTGGAAATGAAGTTTGCCAGTTAATATTTCACAGGGAGAAAACGACAGTATAAATCTAATTTCACAATTGCTTTCCTCTCTATTGCTACTGGGGGTGCTAGTTTAACACATTACGTGTATCAACGCGTGTCTCTCTCTGCATTTGTATGTGCAATGGAATGCACGTGAAGGGAGAGAAAGAGACTTGGGAAAAGAATGGAAGCAGTTGAATAAGTTGGGGGCTATGGAAATCGATTGGTGCCAACACAACATGCAAATAACGGAGACAACTGGACTCCGCTTCAATTTTGGGTCAAATAGGACATGAGTGCCCAAGCAGCCGAAAGGTGATTGACCTACTGAATAGGCAGATTGGGAATTAACTACCAAGTGTTATAGGCAATAAAGGCTGCATTCACCAAAAATAATGGAATGATTCCGATAATTGGAAAGTTTTAAATATTTGACCAATTTTATTTCCCTGTTTTCGACATGGACGAAAAAGTAGAAAGGGAGAGGTAGGAGTGAAGAAGATGGGGAGAGGAGGAAGTGTGGTGGCGAGGGGGGTCTGTACGAGGGGGAGGGGTGGCTGCTTTAAATA